>NW_027632461.1:0-35444 GCF_902686455.1 Sciurus vulgaris | reverse complement strand
ATTTGAAATAACCAAAAAAGATAGTTATCAAGGCAGGAAAAATGGTGCATTAGAGTCAAGCAGCATGCCCCCAAGTCAGTTATTCAGAACTCAAGTAGTGGAAATAGTACTTCTCTTTGAGAATCCAAGTGAAAAATATTGAGACTGGAGGTTCAATGTGCTCTTGCTGAACCAGAGACTGTTCAACTCATCAAATTGATCTAAAAGCAGTTACCCTGAGTTTACTGATCATCAGTGAAGAGCTGAACCAGGAGTCATCTTGAGAGTACACTACAGCTGTGCCAATGGGTAGTGGAAACCCAGATCAGGAAGATTATGGCTAGACCTGCATAAACCTATCCAAGCCTTACAAATACTTAGCTGAGCTTAACAAACACAGGGAAAAGAAGAAAATGAGAGCAGTTTTGCCCTGCTAAACTCAAGTTTGAAGCTACAGAGAACCCAACTCTCTCCAATTCTGTGAGTCCTGTGACTCAAAGAAACTCATGAGGCCAGCTACATCGGATCAAAATGATGATACAATGGGTATCAGGACACTTGACCCTCCGATTGCCTGCCTGACTGTTCCTTGGCACTTCCAAGACCACAGCAACCACTTTTCTCTTGCACCCACCTAGTTTGCATCTGCTGAGTCACTGGCATCAACCCACTGCAGTACCCTCCCTGTTCCTGGCACTGCCAGTTGTCTGACATACAAGTGGTTCTGGCCTGCCTTACCTGACTAGTCCCTGTGATTACAATCTCTCTGAGCCCCTGGAAACCATGGCCCTAGTCTGCCAACCCCTTTAGCCTCCCACCCTGCCTACCACTTGACCTACTAAGCCTGCAGTTTTACTGTTTGGTCGTTAGTCCAGCTTGCCAGATGGCAACATCCCTGCCAGGCCAACCTGAAACTACATTGCTATGGGACCCACAGCCTATCCAAATCAGACCACCATTTTACCACCTGACCTTCCCAGTCAATTACAGATTGACATTTACCAAGCTTTAGAAGAATATTGACTCAACAGTGCCAGCAACTCACCACAAATTAAGGCAATAAGAACCTCACTAATACTAAGTCCTTGCAATCATGAATTCCACTTAGGGGAACTGCTCTCAAAGGGGAGAACACCCTGGTAATGGATGAACAGCTCTTACCATTCCACTGCTTACCAATCTCACAAGAAAGGAAGCTTAGAAATCTTAGAACCCCACTGGAAACTTGGTGAACAACACACTAAAAAGGAAGAACTCAGCAGGTTATGCCCATCCACCCACACTCACTTCACACCTCAAGAAGAAACAAAATCAGTTGGAACAGCCAGCAAACACATATCATATGTTTGCTATTTGTCAAACATAGCAAAAATGACTCCATAATTTCTTAACTTTTCATTCAGATTGTTCACTTTTTTTTGGTTATGATTTGTGTTGTTTTGGATGTTTTGTTTTACTTCAATTTGTACTAATTTTTTGAGAATACCTATACATATAAAGATTTGTTTTTCTTTTCTAACTTCTAGCCTTTTAGTTGAAGGTGATTATTTTCCCAATCAGTTGTTTGAATGTCAAGGTTTTGATTAGCATAGGTTGATTTTCTTTTGTGTTTTTTTTCCAGCACCCTATTCTATATTTCCCTTTTCTCCTCCTCCCTTTTCTATTGTGAACAACCAAATTCTATCCTCACTCTTGCTTTATAGTCTTTCTTCTATTTTTCTCCCTCTTCCTCATTAACAACACATCCTATGTTACCACCGCATCTGCCCTCTCTACCCTTTAAAATTGCAAACATTATCTACCTTTATATGTTATCTCCTCATACTGAATTCTATTCTTAACATCTCTTAATGCTACTTGATGTATGTAATGTCTTCCCCTACCACCAATTACAGAGCAGTAATTAATAAGACAGAAATCATAGACAACACCTATTGTTTGATTTTGTGCCAGACATAATTTATGATTATTGATGGAAATTGCTGATACTTCTATATCTGCATGTTATACCAAGTAACATTATATATGTCAAAATAGGAATAAAGTACCTAATGTACTGCTATATATTGTTTGCATAGGTTTTTGCTATCATTGGCCTTTGTCCCCAAATTGTAAGGTGCTTATAACATAGGGACACTATAAACTCATAAGATAGAAACTCTACTGCTTCACATCCATCCAGATAGTTGGGTGGACACTCACACAATATGAGAAATGAATGGAACAAACCATACTAAACAACACAGGATACCTCAATAACAGAGTCCATTGATACAACAATGGAGGAAATGTCAGAGATGATATATAGAAAGTGTATTGTTCAACTGATCTATGAAGTAAATAATGACAAACTAAATCAAAGCGGAAAGAAAATACAAGGTGAAAGGTAACTTTAATAAAGAAATATAAATCTTTCAGAAGAATTAATTGAAAATTCTCAACATGAAGGTATTAATAAATTAAATCAAATACATGATCATCTCATTAGATGCAGAAAAAGCACTTGGCAAAATACAGCAAACACTTGTGTTTAGAACTTTGGAAAAACTAGGGATAGATGAAATTTATCTTAAGGTTTTAAAAGCTATATATGACAAACCCACGGCTGACATCATTCTAAATAGAGAATCTTAAATCATTCCCCTAAAACCAGGAAGAAGACAAGGATCCCCTTATTTACCAATTCTATGCAGCATATTCCTTGAAACTCTGGCAAAAACAATTAAGCAAAAGATAGAATTTAAAGTGATATAAGTAAGAAAAAAAGAGTTCAACTAATTTAATTTGTAGACATCATGATTCTACATGTAAATGTCTTAAAAACTCATCTGATAACATCCTAGAACTCATGAAGAATGCCCAAACTCAATTGAAATTCTGTACATCAATAATGAATCAGCTAAAATAGAAGTTGGGAAAACTATCCCATTCACATTAGCCTAAAAAAAAAAAAAAAAAAAACTACTTCAGAATCAACTTAATTAAAGAGTTGAAGTATCTCTACAATGAAAACCAGCAAAGAGAGCTATAGTATATATAATATATATATATATATATATATATATATATATATGCAACAAAATGGACACAAAAGCAAATGGAAAAGAATAGAAGACATAGAGATAAACTCCACATAAATATACTAAACTCATATCAGACAAAGTTGTTAAAAGTAAACACTGGAAAAAAGATAGTGTTTGCAATATAAAGTGCTGGGAACTCTGGAAAGGTAATCCTTATTTCTCAGCCTTCACAAAAGTCAATACTAAATAGATCAAAACCTAGAAATCTTACCAGAAACACAACACCTTCTAGAAGGGCAGTTAGGCCCAGAACTCCCATTTGGTACAGTAAATGATTTCCTGAACAAGACCCTAAAATTAAAAATAAATAATAAATTAGATGGGATCATACTTAGTACTTTAATAGCAAAAGAAAAATGAAGACAGAACCTACAGAATGACAGAATAACTTTCCTACTTGCATATGTTGTCAATTTCTAGGATTCAAATAGCTTAACAACACACACATGAAAAAACAAATAAATAAAAGAAAGAAAAAATAAAGGGGCAAAAGAATCAAACAGACCATTCTCAAATAATAAATAGATATGATCGACAAATATTCTTTAAAAAGTTCAACAGCTCTAAATATTAGAGAAATACAAATTAAAACTGCCCTGAAATTCCATCTCAGTCCAGTCAGTATGGCAAGTATCAACAATAAAATTAATGCATGTTCATTAGGATGTGGGGAAAACAGAATGCTCACACATTGTTGGTGGGACTGCACATTGTTGCTTCCCCTCTGGAAAGATATATGGATATTCTTCAAGGAATGGATCCACCATTTAACCCAGTGAAATCACTCCTCAATATTTACACAAAAGACATTAAATACAGGATACTAGAGTGACACAGTTAAATTAATATGTAGAGCAGCACAATTTAAAGTATCTAGGTTATGAAAGCAACCTAAGTGCTCTTCAACAAATGAATGGATAGAGAAATTGGGGTATATAAGCACAATGCAGTTTTCTTCAACCACACTAAAAGAATGACTCCATGACTTTTGCCAGTAAATGGATTGATGTGAAGAATATTATACTAAGTAAAGTAAACCAATATCCATATCAAAAGGTTGGACTTTTTTTTGCCAATATGTGAAATCTAAACCACAAAAAGTGTGTGAGGGTAAGAAAAGTTTATAATATTAAACAATGGTTAAAAAAAGAAAGATGGGAATAGGAAAGTAGAATAAATCTAACATAGTTTTCCTATCTATACATATAAAAATATCTAGTAAGTTCCACAATCATGCCCACCTGTGAAACAATTGTTAATTTCATTAGAATAAGATATATCCAATGTTTGCATAAGTTTATGAAAATGGTTTCTACTCTCATGTAGAACTAAAAAGAACCAATAAAATTAAATACAAGACAATTGTTTGAAGAGTTAGATTGTTATCCTATTATAAATATAATGCAATGTATACATATACAAAAGCTTTATTGCATAAATATATATAATTTTATTTTATATATTAAAATAAATTTAAATTTGAAAAAGAAAGCTTAAATTACCCAATGGGAATGTTGTTTCTATTTGATATTTTAATAATATACATAAATACCACAAAATATTTGAACTCAAATTCACTAGTAAATGTTTTCTTTATGTAGTCAACCTCATTCCTTTCAAAAGTTTCTCTTAGCCTACTGGTACTGGAATAATTAGACAATTACTACATTTTCAGAAAACTACTCTATTGCAGAACTGTTGAATCAGATTCTTCATTTCTGGTTCATGTTTGTGCAATTATATCTGAGAATTCCCTTTATTAATTACCATAAATTTCCCATCTGAGAGATATGTACCATTTAGTTCATGATATATAAAATTACAAAATCTATATTCTTATGTTGATGCCTCAGTTTTACATTTTATTTCATAAAAGTGAAATTATCATACTCCTTTTGAACTTATGTCTGTTTTTCTTCAGAGGTATATAATACTATCACAGTGCATAAAAGTATATTAATAAATAATTAAGTCATCACCTCCATAGGAGTCTACCTCTTATTGCAACCTCTGTTAAATTAAAACCTCTGTGAATGATCAAGTATTCAGTGTACTATTTATTTACCTATTATTTCAGGATCTGTTGACATTCAGAGATGTGGCCATTGATTTCACTGAAGAGGAGTGGGAATGCCTTCATCCAGCTCAACAAAACTTATACAGAGATGTGATGTTTGAGAATTACAGAAACTTGGTCTTCCTGAGTAAGCATAACTTCCCTTAATAATTATTAATTAATTAAAATTATTTAATTTTCTTCCCTTGCAGAATACCTTCTGGGAACTTCTCTATAAGAATGTATTTCAGATGTGTGCTTTCAAGAAATAAAGGAACATATTTTAGTACAGATAAAATGTTAAAGACATTCCTTTTAATCTTAATCTCTCCCTTTCTTGGTAGGTTATATATCTTTCACTTTAGAAAAGTGGTACTGAGAGTAATTCAGTGATATAAAATATTGTGGCCTGACATAGCAGAAGATGCAGTTGAGAGTTCCAAAGATCAAGGAGGAATTCAAACTTCAAAATGTTGATGGAGAAATTACCTAACAGAAAAGATTTTTCAGAAGCTTAGGTTGATTTCTCTTGTTGTCATTGAACATGTACTGCCCATTGTTTATCAAGTTTTCAAATTTTTTTAAAATCTTCTGTTTCTCCTCAGTGATGTCCCAGTTCATTTAATTTAACCAACCAAACTCCTCTTTGCCAGTGAGTGTCAGCATGATCTAAAAGATCTTCTGTTATTTGTGGGTCTCCACATGGTATATGAACATTTTTGGAGAATTCTAGGACAAACCATTGCAAAAAATTAATATCCAGAATCTGTTTAACATTATTTATATATTTATTCATTAAAATTACCTTATACGTGCTCTTTGTAAATACTTGTACAAGATTCACAGTAAAAGTTCATGTTTTTTGTCCATAGAGATATTTGCAATTTGTAGTTATAAGAAACTGTTTGTAAATAATATATCTATGGTTATATATAAATTGTTCATTAAATTTTCCTTTCCCTCTTTCTTTAATTTTATAAGGTAGGTTTCATTTTGTAGAATAGGCTTTCTCCTTTCACATATTGCTGTTTTATTTTTGGCTATATTTTATGAATATTTGGAAATTTCTACTACTTCAGAAGTTAGTACAATATTGAAATTAATATATTCATGATTTTTGTTTCTATTGCCAAAAAATTATATGTGCTTTACCTTGTTTCTATAACGATTGCAACTTTTTAAATGAGTTTTATATTTCATTTATATTGTTTTTATTCTGCCTATGTACATAGTAATGAATATTTTTCATAGAATCCAGGGGTGCCTATTAATGGGCTACACCCCAACCCTTTTCTATCTCATGAAGTTATTGAGGATGGCCTTGATATTATAAAATTTCTGTCTCAGAATTACACTAATAATTCTGAATTATATGCATGACTTTTATCTATACATTTATAAATTTGTTCTACAATCTGGCTATGGTGAATTGAGCAGCTATGAACATTGATGTGGCTGTATCTCTGTAGTATGCTGATTTTAAGTCCTTTGGGTATAGGCCAAGGAGTGGGATAGCTGGGTCAAATGGTGGTTTCATTCCAAGCTTTCTGAGGAATCTCCAAACTGCTTTCCAGAGTGACTGCACTAATTTGCGACCCCACCAGCAATGTATGAGTGTACCTTTTTGCCCACATCCTCGCCAACACCTATTGTTGCTTGTGTTCTTGATAATCACCATTCTAATTGGGGTGAGATGAAATCTTAGGGTAGTTTTGATTTGCATTTCTCTTATTACTAGAGATGTTGAACATTTTTTCATATATCTGTTGATTGCTTGTACATCTTCTTCTGTGAAGTGTCTGTTCATTTCCTGCGGGGGCTCCTGGCAACCCAACCAGTGCTTGACAAGGATCCACTGGGGGAATGATGTTTGCAAGGACTCATCATCCCGGGAGATGCCAGATGCTTGCCTGTGGGCTCTGGTGCTTTTTCTGCATTATGTTTCTAATATTATATTACTTATACTATACTTTGGTAGTAATCACTGAGGGTGAAGGGAATACTACAGAATTTTCCAAGAATATTAATAAAACATTAAGGACTATAACTCCTTCTCAGCCACGAGTAGTAAAAAATCTTTTACCACTGTGTGATGTGTCTTCTTCCTGGGGTGCTTGTTATGAACATGCAATGCAATACATAAATTTGGCCATGGAACCGTCTGTCTTTTCAACCATGAGTATGCAAAAAGCACCTCCCACGGTAGCTACTAGATATGGACTAGCTTATTTTATCTATGGCAAGCTCTGGTACCCCCATAAAGGCAAGCCCTTAGAGAAGGTAGATATAGATCTCCCCCTGTCTCCTACAGGGTGGTTTAAACCAGATGATGGTTTTGTTTATGTGTGGTGGTAAGGTAAAAGAATAAGGTTTCAGAACATTCCTTCCTTCCTACAAAGAATATGTCACCCCTATAATAAACGTTGGTACATAATAACCATTGGGACCGCTGCCCTCCTGTAACCCTTAATTCAGAAATTTAGATATTAACCAGATGGACCTAGTAGAGATGGTCACATGACATTATTTGTCTTCGCTTTACCACAAAAAGTAATAAGAATAAGAATAGTCTTAGGTCATATAGAGTTTAGATATTAAGGAAATAAACATTGTATTAGCTCATTGACATAGTTAGATATTCTTAAAATAATTGTGATTTAGTAAGGATAATCTGTACGGTAACTGTTTTCTCATAATCTTTCGGTAAAAACAATTTCTGCCTATGTTTTGGAAACTTCTCTGATTTTATTAATCATAAGCCTGTCATCATAGCCTGAAGAAAAACGTATATAAACCCAGCCTTCCCCAGAATAAAGTGGGATTGATTGCACCAGAACTAGAGTCTGTGTCTCATTCTCCATCCAAAACCGACGCTGTCTCCCCACGCCCCATTTACCAGTGTGGAACCCATGGCCTCCTGCTAGGGTTGGACCCCAGCAATTTCCTTAGCCCATTTGTTGATTGGATTATTTGTATTCTTGGTGTAGAGTTTTTTGAGTTCTTTATAGATTCTGGAAATTCGCGCTCTATCTGAAGTATGAGTGGCAAAGATATCCTCCCACTCTGTAGGTTCTCTCTTCACATTACTGATAGTTTCCTTTGCTGAGAGAAAGCTTTTTAGTTTGAATCTATCCCAGTTGTTGATTCTTGCTTTTATTTCTTGTGCTATGGGAGTCCTGTTAAGGAAGTCTGATCCTAAGCCAACAAGTTGGAAGGTTTGGACCTACTTTTTCTTCTATAAGATGCAGGGTCTCTGGTCTGATTCTGAGGTCCTTGATCCATTTTGAGTTGAGTTTTGTGCAGGGTGAGAGATAGGGGTTTAATTTCATTCTGTTGCATATGGTTTTCCAGTTTTCCCAGCACCATTTGTTGAAGAGGCTATCTTTTCTCCATTGCATATTTTTGGCACCTCTGTCTAGTATGAGAAAATTGTATTTATTTGGGTTTGTGTCCATGTTCTCTATTCTGTACCATTGATCTACCTTTCTATTTTGGTACCAATACCATGCCGTTTTTGTTACTATTGCTTTGTAATAGAGTTGAAGATCTGGTATTGTGATACCCCCTGCTTTGCTCTTTCTACTGAGGATTGCTTTAGCTATTCTGGGTTTCTTATTCTTCCAGATGAATTTCATAATTGCTTGCTCTATTTCTGTATGGTACATCATTGGGATTTTAATTGGAATTGCATTGAATCTGTATAGCACTTTTGGTAGTATGGCCATTTTGACAATATTAATTCTTCCTATCCAAGAACATGGAAGATCTTTCCATCTTCTAAGGTTTTCTTTAATTTCTTTCTTTAATGTTCTGTAGTTCTCATTGTAGAGGTCTTTCACCTCTTTTGTGAGACTGATTCCCAAGTATTTTATTTTTATTGATGCTATTGTGAATGAGGTAGTTTTCCTAATTTCTCTTTCTGAAGATTCATCACTTATGTATAAAAATGCATTGGATTTATGATCATTGATCTTGTAACCTGCTACTTTACTGAATTCACTTACAAGTTCTAAGAGTTTTCTGGTGGAATTTCCAGGTTCCTCTAAATATATAATCATGTCATCAGCGAACAGGGATAGTTTGAGTTCTTCTTTTCCAATTCATATCCCTTTAATTTCTTTGGCTTGTCTAATTGCTCTGGCTAGTCTCAAGAACAATGTTGAATAGAAGTGGTGAAAGGTGGGGGGGAAGGGAAAAAAATAACAGAATGAATCAAACAACATTGCCCTATGTAAATTTATGATTTTTAATAAAAAATATTGTTCTTATTTATAGGATAAAGACCATACCATTGGAGGATCCAAGATGGTGGTTTAGAGGGAGGCTGCATTCCTTGTCGCTCCGCAACACCGGATTCAAGCAGAGGATATCCATTTCTCGGTGAGGCAGTTTTTGCTGCTTATCGATCCCCTGCTCTTTACCACATTTGTCTGCTGCGATCACCTGCAATCTGCCAGCATATCGACTCCTTTTTTGAGAGCAAATTGCACACTGTCAGGCGTTTATCATCTGCCATTTGCCTGCCTCTCGCCTGTCCATTGCCTGCCTTTCCCCTATCCATCACCCAACGCTCAAGGTTCACCACCCGATCGTCCGACAGCTGCCAGCAGATTGACCGCAGACCACCAGTGGAGAACCAGCTGCCTGCTGCTGCCTGGAAGTTCACTGTTAAAGTACCTTCAGGTTTGGTTACATGTCTGCCACCATTTTGAGACAACAGCCAGGCCCTGTAGGACCCCTGGCCGGAATGACTGAGTCCCATCTCCAGGATTCCTCAGCCCAACCAATCACTTCCTGCCTCTGGGGCTCTCACATCAACTGACTGCTCCCTGCCACCAGGACCCCCAGACCAACTGTGCCCTATCACTGGGAACCCAGACCAACTGATTGCATCCGGCCTCCTGGACCCCACAACCACACCAAACACACCCGACCTCCAGGACAACTGCCAGACCAACTGCATCCTGTCTCCAGGACCTCCAACTGACCACGTCCACCCCTGAGCTGCAGCTCCCCATTTGCCAACACATTTGGAAGCCAGGGCAGCCATCTTGGATAATCCTGGAAGCTGTAGCTCCAATCTTTGGGTGGGGCAAATCCCATCCTGAGATACCTGCTGGAGGCTTGAAGCTCATTGTCAGGTACCTCTCATACATCAGGCTACTGAACACTGGAAGGTTTCATTAGTATATGACTATTATACAGTAGATTTTCTTTTTTCTCCTTTTTAAAAAAATATTTAAGTTTTTATTTCTTTACGTTTCTTGCTTTCTTTTCCTTCTGTTTACCTGTTCCCTCACAGTCGCTTTCTCCCTTATTTACATGATGTTATTGTCCCCATAGGGGCTATTTGGTCTAGGATTGCATAGTGTCTGATTTGGGTACTACCAATATTGCTTTCCCCTTAAAGAAAGGGTTTTGGACACCTACAGGGCCACTATAAGCCTACAGGAAGAAATCTGCAATACCCCAGATATGCAGCGCTAGAGGGGAAGATACATGAACAACATGAAAAAACAAGGGAAGAAAATGATCCAAACAAATCTAGATTCTATAGTAATAGAATCCAATGACAATATGTTAGAAGAAATGTCAGAAAAGGACTTCAGATTATACATTATTAAGATGATTCGCGAAGCAAAGGATGAGATAAGAGAGCAAATGCAGGCAATGAATGATAATACCAATAAGCTGAAAGAGCACCTGCAGGAAGCAAAAGATCATTTCAACAAGGAGATAGAGATTCTCAAAAAAAAAAAAAAAAAAAAAAAAAACAAACGGAAATCCTTGAAATAAAGGATACAGTAAAAAAATAAATAAATAAATAACTCAATGGAAAGCATCACCAACAGACTAGACCACTTGGAAGACAGAACCTCAGAAAATGAAGACAAAATATTTAATCTTAAACATAAAGTCACCCAAACAGAGAAGATGGTAAGAAATCATGAACAGAATCTCCAAGAACTATGGGACATCATGAAAAGACCAAATTTAAGAATTATTGGGATGGAGGAAGGCACAGAGATACAAACCAAAGGAATGAACAACATATTCAATGAAATAATATCAGAAAATTTCCCAAACCAGAAGAATGAAATGGAAAATCAAATACAAGAGGCTTACAGAACACCAAATGAACAGAATCACAACAGATCCACACCAAGGCACACTATAATGAAAATGCCTAACATTCAAAATAAAGATAGGATTTGAAGGCCACGAGAGAAAAGCATCAGATTACATATAGGGGGAGACCAATACAGATAGCAGCCGACTTCTCAACCCAGACTCTAAAAGCTAGAAGGGCCTGGACCAACATATTGCAAGCTCTGAAAGAATATGGTTGCCAACCAAAAATCCTATACCCAGCAAAACTAACCTTCAGATTTGAAGATGAAATAAAATCCTTCCATGATAAACAAAAGTTAAAAGAATTTACAAATAGAAAGCCTGCACTACAGAATGTTTTCAACAAATATTCCATGAGGAGGAAATGAAAAACAACAATGGAGGTCAGCAAAGGAACGAACTACCTTAGAGAAAAACCACTCAAAGGAGAAACCAAGCCAACTTGAAAACCAAAAATAAGCCAAATGACTGGGAATAAAAATCATTTCTCAATAATAACCCTGAATGTTAATGGCCTAAACTCATCAATCAAAAGGCATAGACTGGCAGAACGGATTAAAAAGAAAGACCCAACAATATGCTGCCTGCAAGAGACTCACCTCATAGAAAAAGATATCCACAGACTAAAGATGAAAGGATGGGAAAAAACCTACCACACACATGGACCCAGTAAAAAAGCGAGGGTTTCCATCCTTATATCAGATAAAGTGGACTTAAGCCAAAGTTAGTCAGAAGGGATAAAGAAGGACATTTCATACTGCTTAAGGGAACCATAAATCAGGAAGACATAATGATAGTAAATATTTATGCCCCAAACAATGGTGCATCGCTGTACATCAAACAAATCCTTCTCAATTTCAAGAATCACATAGACAACAACACAATAATTCTGTGTGACTTTAATGCACTGCTGTCACCACTAGATAGATCTTCCAAACAAAATCCAACCAAAGAAACCATAGAACTCAATAACACAATCAATAACCTAGACTTAATAGACATATATAGAATATTCCATCCATCAATGAGCAGATACACTTTCTTCTCAGCAGCACATGGAACCGTCTCCAAAATAGACCATATGTTATGCCACAAAGCAGCCCTTAGGAAATGCAAAAAAATAGAGATACGGCCTTGTGTTCTATCAGATCATAATGGACTGAGAGTAGAAATCAATGACAAAGTAAAAAAAGGAAATTACTCCAACACTTGGAGACTAAATAATATGTTATTGAATAAAACATGGATAACAAAAAAACATCAGGAAGGAGATTAAAAATTCTTTGAGGTCAATGAGAATGATAATACAACATATCAAAATCTCTGGGACACTATGAAAGCGGTACTAAGAGGAAAATTCATTGCATGGAACGCATTCCAAAAAAGAATGAAAAGTCAACAATTAAATGACCTAACATTACAGCTCAAAGCCCTTGAAAAAGAACAGAATAACAGCAAAAGTAATATAAGATAGGAAATAATTAAAAACAGAGCTGAAATCAATGAAATTGAAACAAAAGAATCTATTCAAAAAACTGACATAACAAAAAGTTGGTTCTTTGAGAAAGTAAACAAAATAGATAAACCCTTAGCCACACTAACAAAGAGAGGAGAGAGAAGACTCAAATTACTAAAATAAATGATGCAAAAGGAAATATCACAACAGACACCACTGAGATACAAGACATAATGAGAAGCTACTTTGAAAATCTGTATTCCAAAAAAATAGAAAGTACAGAAGACATTGACAAATTTCTAGAGACATATGCTCCTCCCAAACTGAACCAGGAAGACATACACGAATTAAACAGATCAATATCAAGCAATGAAATAGAAGAAGCCATTAAAAATCTACCATCCGAGGAAAGCCCAGGATCAGACGGATTCTCAGCCGAGTTCTACAAGACCTTCAAAGAAGAACTCATTCCAATACTTCTCAAAGTATTCCAGGAAATAGAAAAGGAGGGTACCCTACCGAACGCATTCTATGAAGCTAATATCACCCTCATACCCAAACCAGGAAAAGACACATCAAGGAAAGAAAATTTTAGACCAATATCCTTGATGAATATAGATGCTAAGATCCTTAATAAAATATTGGCAAACCATATCCAAAAACATATTAAGAAAACTGTGCACCACGATCAAGTGGCGTTCATTCCTGGAATGCAAGGATGGTTTAACATCTGTAAATCAATGAATGTAATCCATCATGTCAATAGACTTAAGGATAAGAATCATATGGTTATTTCAATTGATGCAGAAAAAGCATTTGACAATATACAACACCCCTTCATGCTGAAAACACTAGGAAAATATAGGGATAGTAGGAACATACCTGAACATTGTAAAGGCTGTTTATGCTAAGCCCATGGCCAACATCATTCTTAATGGAGAAAAACTGAAACCATTTCCTTTAAAAATGGGAACAAGACAGGGATGTCCTCTTACACCACTTCTATTCAACATTGTCCTCGAAACTCTAGCCAGAGCAATTAGGCAGACTAAAGAAATTAAAGGGATATGAATAGGAAAAGAGGAACTTAAGCTGTCACTATTTGCGAATGACATGATTCTATATTTAGAGAATCCAAAAACCTCCTCCAGAAAACTTCTAGACCTCATCAATGAATTCAGCAAAATAGCAGGCTATAAAATCAACACACATAAATCTACAGCATTTTTATATGCAAGCGATGAAACAGCTGAAAGGGAAATGAGGAAAACAACTCCATTTGTAATAGCATAAAAAAAATAAAATACTTGGATATCAATCTAACCAAAGAGGTAAAAGATCTCTACAAAGAAAACTACAAAACACTGAAGAAAGAAATTAAGGAAGACCTTAGAAGTTGGAAAAATCTCCCATGTTCTTGGATAGGCAGAATTAATATTGTCAAAATGGCCATACTACCAAAAGTGCTATACAGATTCAATGCAATTCCAATTAAAATCCCAATGATGTACCTCACAGAAATAGAGCAAGCAATCATGAAATTCATCTGGAAGAATAAGAAACCCAGAATAGTTAAAGCAATCCTTAGCAGGAAGAATGAAACAGGGGGTATCGCAATACCAGAACTTCAACTTCAAAGCAATAGTAACAAAAACAGCATGGTGTTGGCACCAAAATAGACAGGTAGATCAATGGTACAGAATAGAGAACACGGACACAAACCCAAATAAATGCAATTTTCTCATACTAGACAAAGGTGCCAAAAATATGGCACAGAGAAAGGATAGCCTCTTCAACAAATGGTGCTGGGAAAACTGGAAATCCATATGCAACAGAATGAAACTAAACCCCTATCTCTCACCCTGCACAAAACTCAACTCACAATGGATCAAGAAACTTGAAATCAGACCAGAGACCCTGCATCTTATAGAAGAAAAAGTAGGACCAAACCTTCACCTTGTTTTCTTAGGATCAGACTTCCTTAACAGGACTCCCATAGCACAAGAAATAAAAGCAAGAATCAATAAATGGGATAGATTCAAACTAAATAGCTTTCTCTCAGCAAAGGAAACTATCAGCAATGCAATGAGAGAGCCCACAGAGTGGGAGAATATCTTTGCCTCTCATACTTCAGATAGAGCACTAATTTTCAGAATATATAAAGAACTCAAAAAACTCTACACTAAGAATACAGATAACCAAATCAACAAATGGGCTAAGGAAATGAACAGACACTTCACAGAAGAAGATGTACAAGCAATCAACAGATATATGAAAAAATGTTCAACATCTTTAGTAATAAGAGAAATGCAAATCAAAACTACACTAAGATGCCATCTCACCCCAATTAGAATGGCGATTATCAAGAACACAAGCAACAATAGGTGTTGGAGAGGATGTGAGGGAAAAGGTACACTCATACATTGCTGGTGGGACTGCAAATTAGTGCAGCCACTCTGGAAAGCAGTGTGGAAATTCCTTAGAAAACTTGGGATGGACCTACCATTTGACCCAGCTATCCCACTCCTCGGTGTATACCCAAAGGACTTAAGATCAGCACACTACAGAGATACAGCCACATCAATGTTCATAGTGGTTCAATTCATAATAGCCAGACTATGGAACCAACCTAGATGCCCTTCAATTGATGAATAGATAAAGAAACTGTGGTATATATATATACAATGGAATATTACTCAGCTATAAAGAATAATAAAATTATGGCATTTGCAGGCAAATGGATGAAATTGGAGAATATCATGTTAAGTGAGATAAGCCAATCTCAAAAATCCAAAAGATAAATGATCTCACTGATAAGCAGATGATGACACTTAATGGGGGGTGGGAGTGGGACAATAATGGAGGAAGGAGGGACTGTATTGAGGGAAAAGAGAGGTGGGAGGGGTGGGGAGGAAGGAAAAAATAATGGAATGAATCAAACATCATTACTCTATGTAAATTTATGAATATGCAAATGGTATGCTGTTACTCCATGTACAAACAGAAACAATATGTATCCCATTTGTTTACAATAAAAATAAATTTAAAAATAAGAGGAATAAAAACCCATAGCATTTTAAATTTAGTTTTCAAACATTTTACTATTTTTATTTTTATGTGTTTCTGAAATTTTGTGATCAAAATCACAAAAAAAGTGCTTGATCTCCCCAATAACATGTATACTGTTCAGCAATGTTAAATCAAATTGTGATCTAATATATCTGTATACAGTTTACATCCCAAAAGTCAATAAATCAATTCCCATGTAAACAAGCATTCATTTCTCTCTTCTCTCATCAGTAATTTTCTCATTTCTGTTCAGAAGGATTTTTTGTTTACTTGCTTGTTTTTTGCTTATATAAGTATAGTTCTTCTATATTTTTCATTGTGGCAGTGACATATTTCAGTTATCAAAATGTACTGAGGATTTATCCTGATTATAGATTTTGCAAAAATGTATTACTTTTTTTGTTTTTCTTTTTTTTTTCTTTTACTGAATGAGTAAATCAATCACACACCAACAGTGTTGTAAATTTAAGTGCAAAAGCATTGAAGTGCTTTACTACAAATTACAACCTAGAAACACATTAACTGAACAATTAAAATTCATACAATCAGATTTAGATATATAACAACACAAAGTAGGAACAGAATTACAGTACATTTACAACACAAGACAGATACATGAATTCATTAGAAAATATTGTAATAAATAATTCATTAATTATAGTGCAATTGATTTATGCATAAATATAACTAATTGCCTAACAATCAGTTTATATTAACAAAATCTGTCAAAATCAAGGCAGCCACAGAGTTTTGCTAAATTACTGCAAAAAATGGAAATACTGCAATTAAAAAAAAAATACAAGTATTTGTACTGTAAACAAGTAAAAAAAAATCAGTCTCACTAAATTTAGTATACAATTTAATATAAAATTGTCATTAGCTACCAGAAATGGTTTAAACTTTACTGAGCAGTAGTTTTCTAAAAACAGAGGCACTGTTTTTTCTTTTCCTTCTTTTTTATTTTAAATATAAAATACTTGAGGAACATTCAAATAAGTAGAAAGCACATAAGGGTTGCTTTCACCTTCATTAAAAGTCTGCTGAAACTGGATTTTTCAGAAAATTGTCAATTAAGTAGTAACTGGTAACTAAATTTATAAAGTACTTTGAAAGTTTAACATAAAAAACATCTTAATAGAACCACTGGGGAGAAGGGGAACCCATAAATTTCCCTGCCTTTCCTAGTTTGTATAATCAAAAAGTTAATTCAATAATAGAAACATTTTGTTTCTTTTAAAAGTTATGGGTTGATCATTACCTACAAACTATCAAAAAATATTTTAATTTACTATTTCTGACCAAAAATAATACAAGTACTAAAATGCTGTGAATTAACTATAATATTACCTATAAAACTACTGATCACTGTGAAGTCAATAGCAAAATGATCCCTGCTTTATGAATCCTGTAAAGTTTTTGGTCAGGTCATCTTTTAAATGATATAAAAGTGTTCTGTAAATTTCCCTTTACTATAAACTTCTCAATCAATTTATTAATGTAAATATAGTGTGAGGAATAAAAAAGCTCAATACAATATAAATATCATGTAATGCATTCGAGCCCCCAAAGTTTTGTAAGTAAAATTCTGTATAAAGAGGTCAATAAAATTGTTTTGAAACATTTACTTTATTTTCCAATGGGGCGGGGAAGGGGAATATATTAAATAATCCAAGTTCTGGCCCTCACAAAATATGGCTTAATTCTTTAAAAAGAAAGGTGACCCTGACATCTGCTGTTTTGTAATCTATTACATATATTTTTTGGGGGTGGGGGTGGAGAGAGTAAGAGGATTCATACCCTAGTATGCAGGTGACATTAACAGCTGAAAAGAGTTCACTACAGATCGCAGATATCAAATAGCTACTTGTGTATTTTTTCACTCTTTAATTTCTTTAAATACATGTAAGCAGTTTTAAAATTTAATAGCTGAAAATTTCTTTAGTATTACATGTATAGCGATTATTAAATATACACAAACACAAGTGTAAAAATGCAAGTATTTGACAAGGTGCACTCATTTTTTAAATGCAGCTGTAAGAATTCCTTTTGGAATTGAAAAAACTGGCTTAGAGAAATGATCAGAACCTGAATTTTAACAGAGAAAAGGGGCACTCAGAATTTTTAATGTATAAAGCAAAATCCTCATTCTTTATATGGAGGCACATGCTTTATAACATTTTACGTCTAAAACTGCGTACTCCATAAATCCAACATAAATACTCTGACCCAGATTTTAAAACTGCTATATAAAAATTACTTGTCTCTCTTATGAGTCTAGTAAAAGTTAAAATGCACTGCCCAGCTTCTAACTACACAATTAGTAGAGTTTACATTACTAAAAGTTCAAAACAGCTTCAGTGTTAAATATCTGTAAATCTATTCAAGACCCTGAACAAACTGCAAATTTGGTTATTAGCAAAATGATAATGTATCGCCCACCAAAATGAAATCTGTAATTCATTTTGATAAACTGAAAATGTTTTGAAATGTCACAGCAGCAAATATATTAAAGTTACACTGAGGTTTTTCAATAGTCAGAGTGTGTCACAATCCTTAAACTTTAAAGTAGTCATAACATCAACTAACCAGCACATTTACACCAAAATTATCATTCTCAAGCTTTTTCTGTGCACATTATAAACATGCTCTAAGTTGCAATCCAACTTTCTTTTCTAACCTTACACATTAGCTTATTTTTCAAATGAAAAACAAAATTAAATTATTTTAATAATTAAATTTAAATTACTTTTTGTTCTTAGTCCATCTTATATTAAAGGATTCTATAGCTGCTGGGGTTAACTATGTGTCAGCTTTTTTTTTTAAGTATATACCTTATAAATCCCAACTTCCTGCTAAATCAACTATTAAATGATAATTATTAAATTTCATTATACATATCTTTTAAGGTTTTCTTTCTATTCCTGGTGGATGCACTTGAGTGCATTTGTATTTCATAGAATGCACTGTAGTGTATTAATACTGTATATATTAATTTTTCTTAGCATGAAGATAGATTTCTATTTAAACTGATTGGTTTCTTTGACATACAATAACTGTTAAGTATGCTATGTAAAAATGTTTACAAACTATTAATATCATATTACCATTATAAGATGGCTACAATGTCCTTTCACCAATAAATATGTTTCACTTGACAATTACTTGTTTTCCCATGCTTTATGCTATTGACTACTAAGGAAAACCTGAATCTCTTTCACCTATTTATACAAGGATTAAATACAAACTATCAGAATTAAGTAAGCAACTATATAATTCTGTCCACAGTGAAAACCCTTAATAAAACTTTTTTTCAAAAGGCATGTAAGTGGTTTTTGAACTGTAAAATTTCATGTCTCCTGTCAAAGTGAACATTTGTAATTCCCACATGTGTGTATGTAGACACACAAATACACACCTGTGCACATACACGCACACACACACGCATTTTCCTAATGAGTAATCTGCACAGGCTTGCTGTTTTTGCAGCTGCCAGTCCCTGAATCTGTCATGTTATATAACCCAGTGTCTGGTAATCGTAGTTTCTTCTTCGGAGGAGTCTTCAGTGTTCCAGATCTTTCTTTTACCTTGTATTCTAAAGTGCTGTGAGGTACCCCATAAATTCCTTGTGCTTTGGAAACACTCATTTTTCCACTCATTACCATTGCAATAGCCTCTTCCATTATTTCATGATTATATTGCCGATAGCAGCCACGTTTTTTCCTGGGCTGCTTATTATCTTTTTGATCCAATCCATCTTCAGTGTTTTCAGAGTTTCCATCAACTGTTCCATTTTTAGAATTAAGACACAAAGGAGAGAGGTCCCCATGTAGAAAATAAGAGTCAACACTTGAGTGAGTTACAGAACCAGAACATTGTATTTTGTTCTGTATAGGGAGTATATTTTTCAGTTTTTGAAGCGCTGATCCTTCTAGGACTGAAGAGGTTTTGGAAACTTGATACATAATATCCAATAGACCAGAACCATCAGGTTGTGATTTTGAAACAGAACTTACTCTAGCTGAGGAATTTTTTAATTGTACAGTAGGATTTGAAGTTTCATATTGAAGGCTTTCATTTTTGTCTTTAAATTGAGTAACCATTTTCTGTAGAGTTAACTGATGGAGGTAACTGGAAGCTGTTGAGAATTTTAATTCTGAGGTTTCAAATAGATTGAGTTTACTTTTTTCTGTGCACTCTGCTTGAGCTCTTGCCCACAAGGCTACTTTTTGCAGCACTGCACAAGTTTCTTTACTGTCTTTATATGAGTAACTATCATTGAAATCTTGAATTTTGTTTTTAAAAGATGCAGGCTTCCCTGCTGGTAAGGCTTTTAAGTGGAGAAGTAAAGTTTTTTGAGGTATGCCATAAAGTATGCCTGCTTTATTTATGTCCAGTGCTCCAGACTGAATGTCTTTCAAAGCTTTTGAGGGCAAACCATCTGCAAACTCAGCACTTCTTTCCACATAGTCCTCTCTGTTTCTGTGTAGTCTCCCAGCCATTGAATTTTCATAAGAAGGATCACATATGGATGATCTTCAGATTTTATGCTGGTTTTCTTTGTAGAGAGATCTAACACTCCATCCCCATGCTAGTAGTTTGTTCTTGCATTGGATTTACAGTGAGGTCTAAGGGGCCTTCCTGCTCTTCCTGAAGGGAGTTTTCTGCTTGATTCATTTGGATACTTTTACATAGGAGACTTGGTCCAATTGAACCATTTCTATTCTCTTGAATTTTACCACTTTTTGAAAAGTACAAAATTGCAAACTGACGTATCATCTTTTTCATTAATTCCTGAGCAACTAGGGGAAGGTTAGGATCACAGTTCTGAGGAAGATCCAACCATTGGTAGAATACCTCTTGGAGACCCAGATGCTTGTATCAGCTTTCTTTCGAAAGAGTGCATTTAGGTAATTTTCTGCTTGGCATTCAATCTTATCAGTGTTGGACTGGCCCTGAGATGACAGCTCCTCTGTTGGTGTTCACTGTGAAGAATCAAGAGATGGTATACAATCACTGACTGCTTCTCTCTGTAGATTAAAAAAAAATGAGCATTTTTCATCCATAGACCAGTCAGTCAGCTCTTCTGATTCACAGTGTTCAAATAAACTGAGGTCTCTTCATAGCCATGGTCCATAAAGCCCTTCTAAAATACTCTCAAAACCTACACAGTGGATGAGGTGGTGGCGTCAAGAGTCGAGTTCCCGCAGGAATCCTCTCCTCTCCGCCGCGCACCGAGGGCTCTGGCACTGGGTGGCGGCGCCGCCGCCCATTCTCTCTCTTTCCTTGTCCATCTGCGTCCCGCGACAGGCGCCCTCATTTACATACGAGCGGCGCAGGCACTAGGCAGGGGCCAGCCCCGGAGCGCGCGCCCCCCCATGTATTACTTTCTAAATTGAAAAATATTATGTAGGTTCTATATTTCAAATTCCTCCAATCACTCATTTCAAGGGATCTTTGGCTTGCTTCCCCATGGTTACTCTCTTGAATATTAAGAAAACTTTGGTGTTCAGATGTCTTATTTGGAATATGTGCAAGAACTTATTAATGTCAGAATTCGCTATGTCCTTCTGTCTTAATTGATGTCACTATTGCCAATTGAATATTGTAGTGTTTAATGTTTTTAAATCATGAAACAATTTTCTCCCAATTTTGTTTCTATTTTGAAAATTGTTGATATACCATAAAACTTTGAGATTCCACAAAATTTCAAGAATAAGTTGTTTTCTGTCTCTGCAAAAAATAACAGAGATTACATGGAGTTCTCCAGGTATCATTGAGGGGTACAAATATCTTAATTTAACCTTTCCATTCTGGAAAATGATCATATTCAACCTTCTTCAATCAGTTGCCATATATGTGTGGATTTTTGAATCTTTTCCACGTTTTGATTTTTGACATTATTCTATTATGATCACTAAATAATTTAAAAATTGACATACCTATTAACCTTTAGTCTTTTTCTTTCCTACTGGTTGCTTGAATTTAATATTTCATATGCTATTGCGAACAATTAGTATATAAGTCAAATATGTGGCATAACATATGGTCTATTTTTGAGAAGGTTCCTTGTGCTGCTGAGAAGAAAGTGAATTCACTCATTGATGGATGGAATATTCTATATATGTCTAATAAGTTTAGGTTATTGATTGTGTTATTGAGTTCTATGGTTTCTTTGGTTGGCTTTTGTTTGGAAGATCTATCTAGTGGTGACAGCGGTGCATTAAAGTCACCCAGAATTATTGTGTTGTGGTCTATTTGATTCCTGAAATTGAGAAGGATTTGTTTGATGTGCAGCGATGCACCATTGTTTGGGGCATAAATATTTACTATCATTATGTCTTCCTGATTTATGGTTCCCTTAAGCAGTATGAAATGTCCTTCTTTATCCCTTCTGACTAACTTTGGCTTGAAGTCCGATTTATCTGATATAAGGATGGAAACCCCCACTTTTTTACTGAGTCCATGTGGGTGCTAGGTTTTTTCCCATCCTTTCACCTTTAGTCCGTGGATGTCTTTTTCTATGAGGTGAGTCTCTTGCAGGCAGCATATTGTTGGGTCTTTCTTTTTAATCCATTCTGCCAGTCTATGTCTTTTGATTGATGAGTTTAGGCCATTAACATTCAGGGTTATTATTGAGAAATGATTTGTATTTCCAGTCATTTGGACTTATTTTTGTTTTTTAACTTGGCTTGGTTTCTCCTTTGAGTGGTTTTTCTCTAAGGTAGTTCCTCCCTTTGCTGACCTCCATTGTTGTTTTTCATTTCCTCCTCATGGAATATTTTGTTGAAAACATTCTGTAGTGCAGGCTTTCTATTTGTAAATTCTTTTAACTTTTGTTTATCATGGAAGGATTTTATTTCATCTTCAAATCTGAAGGTTAGTTTTGCTGGGTATAGGATTTTTGGTTGGCAACCATATTCTTTCAGAGCTTGCAATATGTTGGTCCAGGCCCTTCTAGCTTTTAGAGTCTGGGTTGAGAAGTC
This sequence comes from Sciurus vulgaris, assembly GCF_902686455.1. Classification (NCBI taxonomy): domain Eukaryota; kingdom Metazoa; phylum Chordata; class Mammalia; order Rodentia; family Sciuridae; genus Sciurus; species Sciurus vulgaris. The sequence continues at coordinate 12,686 of NW_027632461.1, read as the reverse complement.
GGCTGCTATCTGTATTGGTCTCCCCCTATATGTAATCTGATGCTTTTCTCTCGTGGCCTTCAAAATCCTATCTTTATTTTGAATGTTAGGCATTTTCATTATAGTGTGCCTTGGTGTGGATCTGTTGTGATTCTGTTCATTTGGTGTTCTGTAAGCCTCTTGTATTTGATTTTCCATTTCATTCTTCTGGTTTGGGAAATTTTCTGATATTATTTCATTGAATATGTTGTTCATTCTTTGGTTTGTATCTCTGTGCCTTCCTCCATCCCAATAATTCTTAAATTTGGTCTTTTCATGATGTCCCATAGTTCTTGGAGATTCTGTTCATGATTTCTTACCATCTTCTCTGTTTGGGTGACTTTATGTTTAAGATTAAATATTTTGTCTTCATTGTCTGAGGTTCTGTCTTCCAAGTGGTCTAGTCTGTTGGTGATGCTTTCCATTGAGTTTTTATTTTTTTTTACTGTATCCTTTATTTCAAGGATTTCTTGGTTTTTTTTTTTTTGAGAATCTCTATCTCTTTGTTGAAATGATATTTTGCTTCCTGTAATTGCTCTTTCAACTGCTTATTGGTATTATAAATCATTGCCTGCATTTGCTCTCTTATCTCATCCTTTGCTTCATGAATCATCTTAAATATGTATAATCTGAAGTCCTTTTCTGACATTTCTTCTCACATGCTGTCATTGGATTCTATTACTATAGAATCTAGATTTGTTTGGATCATTTTCTTCCCTTGTTTTTTCATGTTGTTCATGTATCTTCCTCTCTAGAAGTGCAGATCTGGGGTATTGCAGATTTCCCCCTATAGGCTTATAGTGGCCCTATAGTTTCCAAAACCCTTTCTTTAAGGGGAGGTCAATATTAGCAGTGACCAATTCAGACACTATGCAATCCTAGACCAAATAGCCCCTATAAGAACAGTAACAAAATTGTCAGAATAAACATAATGAGTTCAAATACTATCTTCAGTATAACAAACAGATTTGCAATAAGGTCTGCAGTTTCAAACGGAGGACAAAGAGGATGCAGAGCGATGTAGAATGTAGCTGTTAATGGGATAAGAAAAGAATATACAGAAGTTCTAGATAATAGAAAGGGTGAGAGTGTAATCAAAAGACATTGCATATTAGCATGCAAAAAGGGAGAAAGAGACTCTGAGGGAAGAGGTAAACAAAAGGAAAAGAGAGCAAGAAAAGTAAATAAATGAAAACATAAATTGGTTCCATGAGGAGAAAAAAGAAAATCTCCAGTATATCAGTCATATAGTATTGAAACTTTTTGGTCTTCAGTAGCCTGATGCATGAGAGGTATCTAACAATGAGCTTCAAGTCTCCAGCAGGCATCTCAGATGGGATTTGCCCCACCTAAAGATTGGAGCTAGGACTTTCAAGATTATCCAAGATGGCTGCTCTGGCTTCCAAATGTGTTGGCAAATGGGGAGCTGCAGCTCAGGGTGTGGACATGGTAGGCTGGAGGTTCTGGAGGCTGACAGGGTGCAGTTGGTCAGGCAGGGGTCCTGGAGTTCGGGTGTGTTTGGTGTGGTTGTGAGACCCTGGAGGCCAGGTGCGATCAGTCAGTCTGGGGTCCTGGTGATAGGGTGCAGTCAGCTGGTCTGGGGGTCCTGGCAGCAGGGAGCATTCAGTGGATGTGAGGGCCCCAGAGGCAGGGAGTGATCAGTCAGGCTGAGGGATCCTGCAGGTACTGTGACAGAGAACTTTCAGGCAACAGCAGGCAGCTGGCGCTCCACTGGCAGTCTGTGTTCAGTCTGTTGGCAGCTGTCAGACTATCAGGAGGTGAACCTCAGGTGGTGGATGATGGGTAGGTGAAAGGAAGGTGATGGACAGGCAAGAGGCAGGCAAATGGTGGATGATAGACGCCTGACAGTGAGCGATCAAGAGACAGATATCCTCTTCTTGAAACCGGAGTTATGGAGCAACTAGGAACACAGCTTCCCTCTTGTCTGCCATCTTGGATCTCCCCTATGAGTCAAATATGTTTAAATTATTTTCAAAGTCTTTTTTTTTTTGATTACCATTTTGTTTGACTTCCTTTACAGCAAGTAAGTATTGATGTCTCCTAGTATTAAAGTGTTGCTTTCTATTTCTTTATTTAGTTTGTCGATCATTTCTTGGAAGTACAATGTGAGTTGAAACTATATTTACTTTTATTGCAGTATTCTAGGAAAAGTGCCATTTTTATCTTCATATAATATTCTACTTTGCCTCTTTTCAAAGCTTTTTGGTTAAATTTAAAATATATTTTATCTCATGTAACTTCTTGCTTTAAACTTTCATATATCATAATTAGGCTCACAAGCTTTCTTTTGGACACATTTTTATGTAATGCTCTTCTAATCTTTTTCTTTCATTCTACTTGTTTCCTTAGATATAGAGTTCCAAATAGAGTACATATATTTTTATTTCTTTTAGATTTATTATTTTTCTTTTTTAAATTTTAATTTGTTCTTCTTATACATAAAGTATAAAGTTATACTTGGAGTATAATTTCCCATGTTTGGGGTTGTTTGCAATGTGAAATTACACTGCTCATGTATTCTTATATGAGCATAGAAAAGTTATGTCTGTTTCAGTCTATTGCCTTTCTTATACCCATTTTCACTTCCTACCTTTAATTTGACTTTATTTAATCCAATTAAACTTTATTCTACAGTCCCCAACTTATTGTTTTAGCCTCATATATCAGAGAGAACATACTGTTTTATAAATTGATATTTTACTACCTCTACATTTAACATTCACCAGGCTTCTAAACATCTAGACAGACTAGAGGTTTGAGTTAAAAGCTCAATTTTTCCACCATGTACATTCAGTCTTGAAGGAAATACAAACATTTAACAATAGTTCTAACTTAAAGAAGTCATTAAAATATGAGCATTCTTGTCCTTCACCAACCCAGTCCGCTATAATGCTCCAATTTTAAAGAGAAAATCCTTCCCAAAAATTTGAACAAAATGTACAAAATTTTGTTTACTGATTCTACTTTTGTCATCAATGGCAACATCTTTAACATCTAAAAAGTGGTGCATGTATACAAGGACTCATTTGTCCTTTATATACACTATATAAAGAGCAATATAAAACAAAGCCCGTACACATAGTAAAAATAGTTACTTTTGTCTCATTGTAAGCACACTGCCATGGTGCTCCAGAGACCCAGCATACAATGCTTATTACTCAACAGGGATTTTGGTTATTATCCTCCACAAAACAGTTCATAGAATTTTTTAAATTAATTTATAAAATATTTTATATTTTACTGCTTCTACTTTCAAATTAGTGTATCTAAAATGTTGATATTTCTTTAAAAAAAAAGCCCCAGCATTTTCAAATATATATACAGGAGTGAGGAGTAAAATGCACACACCAAGAAATGGTTATAATATGAAGAATGTCTTTTACACAAAACCAGTCTTGCCCAGGATCTTCCCTTCTCATGCTCAAATTTTCTTCATGTCCTCATACCTCTTAATAAATGTGGACAATGTCACTGGTAAGGGTGGTTTAACAATTTCTTTCAAAATCATTTCCAGAGGACATTTCTGACTTTTAAAAGCAAATGGGTATTTATGTAACCTTATATTCTAACTGCAACATATGTCAGTATCCTCTTTAAAATTTAGAATGTGCAGATATAACAAAAGTTTTAATAGGTTGGGGGAAAGATAAGAGCAACTTTTTTATACTATATATATACAGGTCTTCTAAATATGCCCAGTAAATCTTCCTGGAGGGTGTTGGACATTTCCAATTGATCATATAGTTTGTTACCTTGCAGTTTCTTCTTTGGTAGAAAAAACTACAACTGTCCAAAGGTGTTCATTGTTCCACCAATCATGCTCCACAGCTTCACTTACCTTCTGGGATGAATAAGACTTTTGTTTGCCTTCTCAGAACAAGGTGTCATCAAATGAAACTTGCACATAGTGGACACAGGGCCCTAGTCTTTGCTGATTGGACAAACTTTATGTCATTAATTTGTCTCCCTGCTGGACTTAGCACTTTTAGTTGACCCCAATTATTCTTTAAATACCATGCCCCCCCACCCAATGGTGCCATTTTTTCAGTGTTTCCTCTGGCTAGGATGGACAGTATTGGGCCAGGAGACTTGACACCCAAGGATTCCTGGGTCTGGGGTCTGAAATGTCAATGCAACTATCATGTCATGCAGGCAAATCTCCCAATCCTCCACAGCCTATGCTAACCCTTGGGCAGTCACAGTGGGAATTCTGGGACTCTGCAGGGCAGAGACTGATCTTTCCCTGGGACCTGCATCTTACGTAGCAGTCTGGGGCTTGAGGACCACAGAAGGCTCCTAGAGCAGGTCATGCTGCATTTCCTGCCACTCTTTCTGTACCACAACTAATATGGCAGTTTATTCTTTTAGATTTAATTTTGTTAGCCAAATTGTTTCTTTATCTGTTTTATAATAATGCATTAGAAATCAAATGCAATTTGAAAAGTAAAGAACTACTCTTATTTTGTAAGTTGCTTTCTATATTTCTTATAATTATTTTTCCTAATTTGCTCAATGGTTTAATGTATGGTTCATTCCTTTTCATAGTGGCATACTTTGATTTATCTCACACTTCTCTTTATATATTTTTATTGTCACTTCCCTTTATGTTATACAGTTTTTTAAAATTTTTCACAGGATCTCAATAAGTTGCTAAGACTTACTTTGAGTTGAAGGTTCTCCTTACTCATCCTCCCCTAATACTTTGTAAACTGTGTTGCTAGTATTACAGGTTTACACACAATTCCTGCCACTCTCAGACAATTTTTCATAAGAATTTCTTCACATACAGAATTTCTGTTTATTTGTATTAACAATTTTTCTCTGAATTTGACTCACCAAACTTTCTTGGAATCGTTATTCATCATTCTTTGTGTAATTTATATCTCACTTATCTAATGCTCCATTTCTAATATTTTGGTTCATTACTTTAATTTTTACCTGCCTTCCTTTTACTTTTTGTGCTATACTATTTGTAATTGATTTGTATATTTAAAAAAAGCAGTCAACAGTATATTATAGAGTCATTTGGGAAACAGTATGGAAGATTTAAAATAAATTTAAAAAGTCAAGTACAGTTTCAAACTACATACATATTTGAAATATCAGCTTATTATGAGGCCATGCAAAAGGATTTCAAGTTTGAGGCAAGTCACAGAAATTTAGAAACATGTGTCCCAATTAATTTTAAAATTACTTTTGTTGCAGTTCTGTGGTATAGCAACCTTGGGTTTAATCTCAAACATCACATATAAAAAAATAAAAGTGGAATGACTTCATGATCCAGAAATATCAGTCTAAATATGTATCCATAGGAGATTAAATCAGAATTTTGAAGACATGGCCTCAGTATTGTGTTCAGTGAAAAAAGCATGGCTTTCAATATTCAAGTTATAAAATAAACCTATGTGTCCACCAATGATTGTAGGATTAAAAACGTGGTATTTATATGCTATTACTATTTTGCTATAAAATAAAATATATTGTCATTTAATGTGATATAGGATTAATATGCAGGACTTTGCATTATGTGAAATACACTAGATACAAAAAGTCAGTTGCAGGAACATCTGATTCACGTGCAAAAGAAACTCAGAGTGTAATTGTGGTCACCAGGTACTGTGTTTTGTGAAGGGTTTTTATATTGTTACTCAGAATCTATGAATTGTTATTTCAATGGGAAAAACGTGATCAAGAGTTTTGCTGTACCATATGGTGACTGTTATGTAATAAGTTCTTGATAAATACTAATGGAATATATGTAATGTTTGTAAACACAAAACTGATAATTATACAGAATAATACTTATATTACTAATATTACATGTGTCATTTCACCTTGTATAAACACATTACGATACAATGATATAATTAGTAAATATACAAAGTTGAATTTGCCAATAAAAAATCAGCAAATAACACAAATATTAAAAAATATTTTATTAGTCTTGATTTCCATGTGTTTGCTTCATCCAAGTAATATTGACATAGGTTCTGCAAGGCTTTCATTGCCTCTTCAATTTTTTTTTGCATAATCCTCTAGACATGTATATGTTTTTCTCATTAAAATTTTTTCTATGTTTTTCCTTAACATTCCCTACTCCCTTTAAACTTGTTGAATATCCATTCTTTTTTTTTAAATTCTTTTAGATGTTGATAGACCTTTATTTTATTCATTTATTTATATGTGGTGCTAAGAATCGAACCCAGTGCCTCACACATGCTAGGCAAGCGCTCTACCACTGAGCCACAACCCCAGTCCCTGAATATCCATTCTTTTAGCATCCAAAAACTACCTGTTATCTCCAGATCTCTGTGTATTGGGAGATAGAAACCAATTATCACACAGTCTTCGAAAAAATCAGAAATGTTTGTGTATGTTTTAATTTTGTTTATTTTACTGAGAGTGATGGTAAGTTGTATATTTTTTTCCATAATGGCCAATACTATATTAGAGAAGAGGAAATACTATGGTAGTTAAAAGATAAATTTCTTTCCTCTACTATATTGCTATTACTAGTAATATACTCATCTTGGATACACTGCTTTCTACAATAATTTGGGTAGTTTAACAGTGTAATTGTGTATGTACATTTTTATGTAACATATGTTTCTGTAGTAATGATGGCCTTGGATTTACTAATCTGCTACATTTCTGATGTTTGAACATTGCTAACATTATAATTTTCTGTTATGCATGCAAAATATATTTATCCAAGTCTACTGAGTAATTTTTGTAAAATTTTTATTCATTTCAGCAATGACTTGTCAGGATACCCAAGAATTTTCACCAGACTACAGCATAAGACATATATTTCAAAAAAGTGATTAATAAAAAATATGGAAATTGTGACCTTGACAATTTACAACAGAGGACAATATGGAAAAATTTAAGTGAGAGTGAACATCACAAATCATATTATCAGAAATCAGACCTAATTCACTGGCAGAGATTTTATATTGGAAAGAAGCCCTACAAATGTATAGCATATGACAAAAGTTTTAATGAAAAATCATACCTTATTTGCCATCAGAGTGTTCATATGGGAGAGAAACCCTACCAATGTAAAGAATGTGGCAAAAGTTTTAATTGGAGATCACACCTTACTCAGCACCAGATAATTCATACTGGAGAGAAGCCCTATGAATGTAAAGAATGTGGCAAAGCTTTAAATCAAAGGTCAAACCTTACTCAACACCAGAGAATTCATACTGGAGAGTAGGCATACAAATATAAAGAATGTGGCAAAGCTTTTAATCAGAGATCACACTTTACTCAGCACCGGAGAATTCATACTGGTGAGAAGACTTATGAATGTAAAGAATGTGGCAAAGCTTTTAATCAGAAATCAAGACTTATTCACCACCAGGGAATTCATACTGGAGAGAAGCCCTACAAATGTACAACATGTGACAAACCACTTTATCAAAAATCAAACCTTATCAGTCATCAGAGAATTCATACTGGAGAGAAGCCCTACCAATGTAAAGAATGTGGCAAAAGTTTTAATCGGAGATCACACCTTACTCAACACCAGAGAATTCATACTGGAGAGAACCCCTACAATGTACAACATGCAACAAACCATTTTATAAAAAATTAGACTTTATCTGCCGTCAGAGAATGCATGCTGGACTGAAGTCCTACCAATGTAAAGAATGTGGTTAAGATTTTAATGCAAAATCAACCCTTACTCAGCACCAGATAATTCATACTGGAGAGAAGCCCTATGAATGTAAAGAATGTGGCAAAACATTTAATCATAGGTCAAACCTTACTCAACACCAGAGAATTCATACTGGAGAGAAGCCCTACAAATGTATAACATGCAAAAAACCATTTTATAAAAAATCAAACCTTATCAGTCATCAGAGAATTCATACTGGAGAGAAGCCCTACCAATGTAAAGAATGTGGCAGAGCTTTTAATCAGAGTTCGTACCTTACTGAACACCAGAGAATTCATACTGGAGGGAAGTCATACAATGTAAAGAGTGTGGTAAAGCCTTTAATGCACAATCAAGCTTTATTCGACACCATGGAATTTGTAGTGGACAGAAACCCTACAAATGTACAGAATATGTCAAAGGTCTTATTTGAACATAATACCTTATTCAACACAAGTAAATTCATACTGGTGAGAGGTCTGAAGAATGTGCAAACTGTTGCATAATGTTTAATAAAAAAAGGAAGCCAAATCCCCCACTAGAAAAATCATACTGGAGAGAAGCCCTACAAATGCAAAAATGTGACAAAGCTTTTAATGGAAAAGTGTTCATTTCTCACTAGCAGAGATATCACACTGGAAAGAAGTCCTATAAATAAAAAGAATGTGGTAACCAACTATTTGTAAACAATTAGTTTTATTTGTTTCCAATTAGTTACATATGACAGTAGAATGCATTTAGACAAATTGTACAGAAAAGGAGCATCAATTCTCCTTGCATGGGCTAAAAATGTTGCACACAATGGAATGTAATAGTGCATGCATACAGGGTAAAAAAGTTCAAATCATTTCACTGTCCTTCCCCTCCTTACACTGATTTATTTTCCTTATGCACAGTAAGAGGACTTCATTCCCCCCACATTATAGATCAACATTTGCCTATCAGAAAAAACATTTGACCTTTTATGGGGGTTTTTGCTCATTTCACTTATTGTGGTATTCTCTACCTCCATCTAATTAATAGCAAATGCCATAATTTCAATTTTCTTTAAGTCTGAATAACACTTCTTTGCATACACTAAATTTTCTTTATTCATGCATCTGCTGAAGGGTATCTAGGTTAGCTATTATAAACTGAGCTGCTTAAAATTGATGTGGCTCAGTCACTGTAATATGCTAGTTTTAAGTCCTTTGAGTGTAAACCAAGGAGTGGGATAACTGGGTCAAATGTTGTTTTCATTCAGAATTTCCTAAGAAATTTCAATAAAATTTCCAGAATGGCTAAATCAAATTGCAGACCCACAAGTAATGTATGAGAGTCCTTTTTACCTGCATCCTTGCCAAAGGACCTCATTCTGTAGGTCCTCTGTTCATGTTATTAATTGTTTCCCTTACTGAGGTTTTTATTTTGAGTCCATCCAATTGTTTCTTGATTCTTAAAAGTATTATTAATGAGATCAGTTTCTAAGCTTACATGTTGTAGATTTGGTCCAACATTTTCTTCTATTCAATGCACGGTCTCTGTTGTAGTGCCTACATCTTTAATCACCTTTAAGTTGATTTTTCCACAGTGTTAGAGATAGAGTTTTGATCTCATTTTACTACGTATAAATTTCCATTTTTTTCCAGCACCATTTGTTTAATAGGCTATCATTTTTCAATGTGTGTTTTTGGCGCCTTTGTTTAGTATGAGATAACCCTATTTATTTGTTTTGCCTCTGTATCTTCTGTACCTATTCTGTGTCTATTTTTGTGACAATACCATGCCATTTTTGTTACCATTACTCTGTAGATCTGCATTGTGAGCCCTCCTGCTTCATTCTTCCTGCTAAGGATTACCTTGGTTATTCTGGATCTCTTGTTATCCAAATGAACTTTGTGATTGCTTTCTCTAATTCTGTGAAAAATGTCATTGGGATTTTAGTAGGAATTGCATTAAATCTGTAACAGTTTTGATAGTATGGCCCTTTTGACAATATTAATTCTGCCTGTCCCAGTGCATGAGAGGTCTTTTCATTTTCTATGGATTACCTCAATTTTATTATTTAGAATTCTGTATTTTCCCTTGTAGAGGTCTTTATTCTCTTTTACTAAGTTGATTCCCAATATTTAATTTTTTGCAACCATTGTGAATGTTGATTCATCACTGATGTATGAAATGTATTTCTGTATATTGATTACATGTCCTGCTATTTTTTTCTGAATTTCTTTGTTAGGTCGACAAGTTTTCTGATGGAGTTTTTGTGTCTTTTGAATGTAGAATCATGTCTTTGGCAAATAGTGATATGATGAATTTTTATTTACTATTCATGTCTTTTTAATTTTTTTTTATCTTTCCAATAACTCTGGCCCAAGTTTCAAGAACTATGTCAAAAAGAAATGTTAAAAGAGGGCATTTATGTCTTCTTCCAGTTTACATGGGTAAACTAGAATGATGTTATCCTTTGCCTTAGCATAGATGGCTTTCATTATGTTAAGGTATGCTCCTACTATCCCTAGATTTTCTAATGTTTTAAACAGAAATGGATGCTGTATTTTGTCAAATGAATTATCTCCATGTGTTGAGATGACCACATGATTCTCTTCTTTATGTCTATTGGTGTGATGAATTATGTTTATTGATATCCATATGTTGAACTAGTCTTCCATCTCTGCGATGAACCCCATTGAATTGTGGTACACCATCTTTTTTGTTATAATTATTTTTTATTTTTACAGACTGTATTTTAATTCATTGTACAGAAATGGGGTACATCTTTTTGTTCCTATGGTTGTTAAAAATGTAGATTCATACCATTCATGTGTTCATACATGAACATAAGGTAATGATATCTGTCTCATTCCACAATTTTTCAGGCACCCCTCCTCCCTCTCATTTTCTTTATATAATCTAAACTTTCTCCATTCTTCTCTTACCTCCCCAACCCTGTACCCCATTATATATCATCATCCACTTATCAGGGAATACCATTTTGGCCTTTTGAGTTTAGAATTGTCTTATTTCACTTAGTATGATATTGTTCAATTCCATCCATTTATCTGATAATGCCATGATTTTATTCTTCTTTATGGATGAATAATATTTTATTGTGTATGTATACCACAGTTTCTTTATCCATTTATCTGTCAAAGGGTATCTATGTTGGTTCCACAATCAACATCTCTAGTTATTATAGAAATGCAAATTAATACAACTCTAATATTACATCTTACTCCAATTATAATGTGTATTATCAAGAACACAAGCAATAATAGATGTTGGTGTGGATGTGGGGAAAAAACACATTTTTACATTGCTAGTGTAGTTGTAAATTTGTGCAGTCACTCTGGAAACAGTGTGGAGATTCCTTAGGAAACTTGGAGTGGACACACCCTTTGATGCACTTATTCTACTCCTCAGTGTATACACAAGGGACTTAAAATTAGTATACTATAGTAATACAGCCACATCAATCTTTATAGCAGCACCATCTTTTTAATGTGTCTTTATGATCTGACAGAATTTTATTAAGACTTTTTGGGTCTTGTTCATCAGGGATATTGATCTTAATTTTTCATTCCTTGATGTGTCTTAGTCTGTTTTTTTTGTATTAACATGATACTAGTCTTATGGAGTGAATTAGGAAGTGTTCTCTTTTTTTCTATTTCATGGTATAATTTGAGGAGTGTTGGTATTCTTCTTTGAAGGCCTGTGGAACTCAACTGAGAATTAGTCTCTTGTATGTGGTTTCTCTCAGTTGGTAGCCTTTGATAAGGTCTTAAATTTGATTGCTTAAAATAGGTCTGTTTACCTTGTGTATATTCTCTTGATTCAGTTTGGGTAGTTTATTTGTCTTTTGAAATTTGTCAACATATTCAAGATTTTCTATTTCATTAAAGTAAAAATTTTCAAAATAATTTCTAATTTTCTTCTGTATTTAAGTAGTGTCCATCATGATATTTCCTTATTCATCATGAATTTTAATAATTTGGGTTTTCTCTCTCTTTCATTTCAATAGTCTAGCTAAGGGTATATAAATTTAAATTATTTTCCCAAAGAACCATGTTTCAATTTTCTCATTTTAAAACTGTTTCCTTTGTTTATTTCATTGATTTCATATCTAGTTTTAATTGTTTCCTGTCTTTTACTAGTTTTGGTGTTGATTTGTTTTTCTAGGACTTTGAGATATAAAGTTAGGATATTTGTTTGTTGACCTTTAATTCTTTTAATGATGAGCTAAACGCAATGGACTTTTCTTTTAGTACTGCCTTCATATTGTCCCAGATAATTTGACATGTTCTATAGGTGTTGTCACCTCTAAGTACATTTTTATTTCCCCCAATTTCTACTATTGTCCATTTGTCTTTCAGTAGCAGGTTATTTAGTCTCCAGGTGTTGGACTACCTTTTATTTTTATTTTATAATTAATTTCTAGTTTCATTCTATTATGGTCTGATAGAATGCAAGGTAGTATTTCTTTTTTGTATTGACTTATTGTGACTTTGTGGCATAATATATGGTTTGTTTTAGGAAAGGATTTATGTGCGGTTGAGAAGGTTGAGAAGATAGTGTATTTGTTCGATGATGGATGAAATACTCTATATATGTCTTTTAAGTCTAAATTATTGATTATGTTATTTAGTGCTATAGTTTCTTTGCTTAGTTATTGTTTGGAAGATCTATCCAGTGGTGTTAAAGGTGTGTTAAAGTAAGCCAGTATTACTGTTCTGTAGTCTATTTGATTCTTGAAGTTGAAATGAGTTTGTATGATGTAGGTAGATGGTCCAATTTGGGGGACAGATATATTTACAATTGTTATGTCTTCTTAATGTATGGTTTCCTTAGCAGTATGAATGCCCTTCTTTATCCATTCTAATTTTGACTTGAAGTTCACTTCGTCCAATATCAGGATGGAAACTCCAACTTCTTTATGAAGTACATGTAAATGATATGTTTTCTTCCCAACACTTGACCTTAAGTCTTTGAGTGTCTTTGAGTGCTACAT
>NW_027632462.1:0-83967 GCF_902686455.1 Sciurus vulgaris | reverse complement strand
TGAAAAAACAGCTGAAATTCAAGTTGACTTTCCCCTATATGTAACTTGGTTTCTTTCTCTCACACCTTTTAAAGTTCTATCTTTATTCTGTATGTCTGTCATTCTTAGAATATAGGTTGGTTATGTTCTGTTGTAATTTTGTTCACTTGTGGTTCTGTAAGCCTGTTCTTTTGATTTCCCATTCTTTATATTTGGAAATTTTTCTATTAGGTCATTGAAAACATTGTGCATTCCTTAGCTTTCTATCTCCATTCTTTGTCTATTCTAATATATCTGAAATTTGCTCTTTATGTTATCCCATATTTCTTGTAAGTTCTGTCATGGTTTCTTACATCCTCTCTGTGTGATTGACTTTGTTTTCAAGAGTATAAATTTTGTCTTTGTCGGAGGTTCTGTTTTCCAAGTGATCTAGGTTGTTGGTGATGCTTTCTGTTGAGTTGGGGATTTGGTTTATTGATTTCTTCATTTCACAAATTTCTACTTGGTATTTTTTCACAATTTCTAATTTTTTATTGAAGTGATCTTTCATTTCCTGTATTTTTTCTTGGATTTCACTCCTTATACTGTACTTCACATCACAGGGCAGTTCAACTATATACATTCTAAACCCCTTTTCTGGCATTTCTTCTAATGTGCTGTCAATTGGTTCAACATATATTGTGCAGTCTGCTGACTCAGTTGACTGTCCTGTGCTTTTCACAGAATCCTACTGTTCATAATGAAAGCCTCAGTGACCAAGATTATTAAAAGAACTGCATATGTTCTTAGACATTATCAGGAGGTATTAAAAATTCTGCCTCACAGGCAGTGTTAGATCAGGTCATGGGCACTGCCTGGCAGAATGTGGATGAGTAAGTTTGAGTCTGCATCATTCATTGATGCAGTTGGAGTGACTGAGGTCTGTAGTATCTTCTGTTGGTGTCTGCAGGTAGCTGATGCTGTGCTGCTACTGATGGTGTGTATCAGGTAAGGAGAAGTTTCTGTTCAAAATGAACAGACATAGAAGGATGGGCTCTTAGAAAGACTTGATTCCATTTTAGTTGACAATGTTGTGTTTAATGACAACAGTTTAATAATTTGTGTACAAATATTTCATTTGAATTAAAATGCCACTTCATGTTACATGCACAGATCTAGTGACAATAAGGCATTTTAAAATAAATATTAGCCTATTATATATCTTAAGTCATTTGCTCTTAATTACAATTAAATGCTTCATTTAAGCTCTTATAATTTGAGTAAAGTTTTAATGAACAATAAATTCTGAAGTTACCAATCGTGGAATTTGTTAGTTGAATCATACCTTTGTTGTTCTGAACTCTTAAATTTGTGTCTATATAATGTTTTGAAATGGCAACATTCATAAGCAAAAGACATTTTAAGTACATGTATTATGTACTATACAATATTTCTTCTTTATGGCTTTTTTATCTGCCTGTATCCATTGAATTCCTGGGTTAGTTTTACTAACTGTAATTCTTGGAGGCAAAGAAATGGACCCAGCAACTTAACAACTGTGATTATCTATAGTAAGCAGTGAATATTTATCAGAGGAGTAGATAAGTATTTCTTGAATTAATAAATAAATATATGAGATAGCATATGGTTTCTGGAAAGGTGATGTTGAATAAAATACACTGAAATAAAAGCTTCTGTCTCAGCCCTGACATAGTGGCTCTGTGATGTTGGGTAAGTCAGATAACTATGCTCAATAAAGCTGAAATAATGGGATACCTTAGATGAAGGCAGTTGTACCTGTCCTCCTAAGTTCTTGGAGATATGACTGTAAGTATTTATTTGTTGAATAAAATCATAGATGGGAAAACATTCTTTAAAATAAACATCATGTAATAATATTATTGTTTCCATGCCCACTTCTGCTGATTATACTCTAATTAGACACATAAACGTACTTTAGTATTTATCAACACCTGCTCCTTATCTGTTTCAGAACTGTATTATTATGTGGTTTTTGTGAAATGAATTTTTATCCTTTGCTTATGCTGCCTAGCTGTGGAGAGTGTTAGGAATTTGGCCCCATTCACCATCTCCTGCCCTTCTTCCACAGTGACAATGTACTTCGGAGACTCAAGCCACTCTAATATTGGCTGGGTAATTAGGGAGGCATCACAACTCTGCATCTCATGTGCAGTTCATTGCCCAGTAAAATATGAATGAGTTTTATCACCTTATGTTTGGATTTTCAGCATCACATACAGGTCATTTCATCATTTGTTCACTCACTCATCATTCTTTCCATTTGTTTGTTATTTCTGCAATCCCACAGTGCTGGGGACTCGAACCTGGGCCTCAGAGCATGCGAGTCAGGCACTTTACGTGATGCTCTACATCGCCAGCACTCATCATTCTTTTAAGAAGTAGATTATTATGTGATTCAGAGGTCAGCATGTGATGTACTTGTGATGAAAATTGTACTTCAGCCATATCATCTTTAATGTCACAATGTGAGCTTCTGGGTGGCTCTATTTAGAGTGGGCAGAGGATGTCTCTCTTTTTTAACATAACTATACATAAATCTACAGTCCTTTCAAATTAAAATTTTCTTAATTGAGTAAATAAAACTTTAAATGATTGAACCATAAAAGTGACTATCATCCTAAAATCATCCCAGCTTTCCTTAAAAGTCTGGTAAAACAAGTATGGAAAATGAAAAAGTATAAACAATAATGATAAAATTTACCTTCTAGATGTTCATGAAAATATCTTCCAGGACAAAAACTGGTTGTATATTCACATGATTCTCAGCAAATTTTGTTTTCTTCAGGTTAATTATACATTCAATACCACTTCATAGTGCACAATGTTCACATGCAAAATACATGAAAATGTATTTTCTGTAAGTTAATGAATTTGAAACCATGTGTTCTTCAGAAATCTAGGAGGAAAACAATAAATTAATTGAAAATGTTTAACCTTTAATGTTTTAATGCAGCTCATAATGATACAGAAAAATATGAATAAATATGTGTTCCTTTAACCCTGATGAATCCAAGAATAATTATGAATTATTTAATCCACATATTCCAATTTACAAAATGACTCAATTCTTTTTTCACAGACTAAATCATTAAGCAAAAACTACAGATAAGTGAAATAAAGTTTTTACAAGTAAAGGAAGAGTTAACCAGAAATATAGCAATTTGTATTCATGTAGTAATACATGAAAGAAGAAATTTATGAAAGACTGAGGGAAACAAGGGCTCACAAAACATTAAATAAGTATTAATTTAAAATTTATGTTTTCAAGCTATGTGATCATAATTGAATTCAGACCTTTAAAATGTTATCACATTGAAATCACTGGCACACCTAAATCAACTTCACCTGACACCAGACACAGCCAAGGCTGGTGATGTCCATCAAACCCAGAGTACATAGTTTCTTAGTGTGGTAGTATTTCAGAATACAGGTAATGATTAGTACAGTTTATATTTCTAAAGTAGCTAGCAGCAATACAACTTCACTAATGTGTTTTAAAGACCCCCCCGCAAGGAGGGGTCTTCTATGACACATGGTGTCTAGTAGTTTTGGTATGTGTTTTTTGTTGGGAAATTCAGATTTAGCTGAGCAAGTTCTTGCACAAGAGATTGCATCTCCATTTTCAAAAGATCATTTGAAATCAGCAGATCCTCCTTTCCTATTTTAGAATTCACCACTGAATTCTAAATAGTAGTTAACAGAAGGAGAAACAGGAGTTTCAAAGTTGTGGACTCTGAAAGTTTTGTTTCATGGATTGTACAACACCCACTTGGGGTTGGAAACAAGGCCTTGTGGACATGGAGGTCAAGGCTCAGGTCAGAGCACTGAAAGGGTGGGCCAGGTGACTGGCAATTGTCATCTGAAGTCCACCAGATGTCACTCATTATTGTTTAACAAGAGGGCTGTGCAAAGTCTCAGAGACTAATCTACCCACCTTTAATCAGAATAATGGGACAGGTTCTTTTAAAGACTGGAGGGTGGGATCAAAACGTATTAAAGGTTTTACATGACTTTGCTGAAGGAAATAAAAAGCTGCAGCACGGTACACTCTATCTAGTTCTGTTTCCCTCTCCTGGATTCCACATGGATTAAAAGCACACCCAGTCACCCACACACTGCCTCCAGACCTAGCAACCAGCACTCCCCTCCCACCAGGTGACTTGGAGGGAAAGTGGGGACCCAGAAGCCTGTGCATGCCAAGTTTGTGATGCTGCATACCCATGACAGGGTTCACTCCAGGCGGAGAGTCTACCCAGCCTGCGCCCACACTAGGCCACCCAAGCAGCACCACACCTGTGACCCACACACCCATTGGCCACACCTGGCACACAAAGAGTCCCTCTGGTGTTTCCATATCCAGCACCCACCTACCTTCCGCAGGCACTGGGAACAACAGCATTTGTACCACCAGTAGTGCCCACCATCTGCCACAGCTAGGGCCAAATTTGGCCACC
Source organism: Sciurus vulgaris (assembly GCF_902686455.1). Classification (NCBI taxonomy): domain Eukaryota; kingdom Metazoa; phylum Chordata; class Mammalia; order Rodentia; family Sciuridae; genus Sciurus; species Sciurus vulgaris. The sequence goes on along the minus strand of NW_027632462.1, from coordinate 79,513 downwards.
CACTACCTTGTACCAGGGTGAAGGATCTCAGGCACCTTGTGGGTCTCAGGAGTTTGGTACCAAGGTCATGGCCAGGATGATCCCCCAAGGCCTTTCCAACCTATTAGTTGAGGGTGTGCCATGCCATTGTGGACCACTGAGGGCCCAGGGCCCTGGTGCTAGAGAAGGCAGGGATGGTGCAACTGCCCTAGGGTAACTCATGTGCCCTGGGGTGCTGGGCTAAGAGGCAGCATCCAGGGCCCCTGAGAGGCTTGGAGAAGTCAGGAGAAATGATCAGCACACTGCCCTCGCTGCTCACCTGTGGCCACCACTGCTCCACTGGGCAAATAAATACTGTGGGTCTTTGACCCAGGAAATGTGGGTTCACCCCTTCATATACCCCCAGAAGTGCTTGGGTAATGACCCACCAAGTTTCTGGAACTGTAAATGAGGAAGAAATGCAAATGGTTCTTTAATTCCTAGCAACAAGAAGCACCATCTGGAACAACCCCGCTGCCCTTTCAGAGGACTGGACATGGTTTTGGAGAAGAATCCAAGGCCATAATTGACCTGGAGGATCACAGTACAGGCTGCTTCCTGCCATATTGTGGTCAGGTTTGTGAGTAGGGCCTTACATGGAATTGATTCCAGCGCTGGAGATTAGGGTGTCCACTGTGGTGGGGCAATTCTGGGATGGGGACTAGAAAGAGAATGGGAGAGAACAAAGACATTTGCCTTCACGTGGCAAGCATTAGCTGAGTTTGTGGGGTGAACTAAGCACTGCAGAGGTGAAACGCTAGCATTTTGTGGGAGGAGAGCTGGGAGTTGGCCTAGAGGAGCGCAGGGGCAGGCATGGTGATTAAATGAGGTCATGTATTTGAAAGCCTTTGGCAGGGAGTGTGAACAGGGAGCACATCCAGAACAGTGGTGGTTCTCCAGGAATTGTTCCATGCAGACTTCTTGGTGGTGTCATGTTCTTCTAGTCAGAAATAAATAAATAAATGAATAAAACCTAAGGCAGGAGCATGGGAGCAGGTCCCTGGGTTTCAGGATTGGGAGTGGGAACTGGTGCCTCTTTACAGAGCACCAGTGGTGCTCTCTGCTCTGGTATCTGGTCACTATGGTGTGTGCCCTGTGTTCTGCCCTCTGTGCTCTTGTCTCTGCACTCTGGGCTCTGGGCTCTGGGCACTGTGCTATGTGCTCTGTGCTCTGGGCTCTGGGCTCTGGGCACTGTGCTCTCTTCTTTGGCATCTGGTCACTATGGTGTATGCCCTGTGTTCTGTGCTCTGTGCTCTTGACCCTGGGCTCTGTGCTCTGGTCTCTGTGCTTTGTGCTCTGTACTCTGTGTTCTGGGATCTGACTCTGTGCTCTGTGTTCTTTGCTCTGTGTGCTGGTCTCAGAGCAGGAGCCTAGAGCCAGAGCCCAGATCACAGAGTGCAGAACACAGGGCAGAGAGCAAAGAACCCAGAGCACAGAACCCAAAACACAGAGCACACAGCACAAATCAATGAGCCCAGACCCCTGAGCATAGAGCCAGAGCCCTGAGCCAAGAGCCCAGACTCCAGAACACAGACCCAGAGCCCAGAGTGCAGAGCAAAGAGCCAGAGCCCAAAGCACAGGGCCAGAGCTCAGAGCAGAGAGCACGGGGAACAGAGCACAGAGACCACAGCACAGAGCACAGAGACTACATCACAGAGGCCAGAGCATATACCCCAGAGCCCAGAGACCAGGGTTCAGAGACAGAGCCAGGGCACAGAGCTCAGAGACCAGAGACCATAGAACAGAGCATAGAGCACAGAGCACAGAATAAAGAGTACAGAGCCCAGAGCCCAGAGTACAGAGCAGGAGCACAGAGCACAGAGCCAGAGCCCTGAGCGCAAAGTGCAAAACAAAGAGCACAGAGCATAGAGTCAGGACCCAGGGAACACAGAAAGACATCATAGCACAGACCAAGAGTAATGAGGCAGAGCCTAGAGCCCACAGCCAAAGCCCAGAGCACAGATTGTGGACCACAGGCCAAGAGCAAAGATTCCAAAGCACAGAACCCTGAGCACAAAGACCACAGAGCACAGAGCACAGTGCACAGTGACCAGAGCCCAGAGCACAGAGCGCAGAGCAAAGAGCTAGAGGCCAAAGCCCAGAGCACAGAACACAGTGCACAGTGACCAGAGTACAGAGCACAGATCCCAAAGCAGAGAGTCCAGTACACAGAGCAAAGGGCACAGGGCCAGAACCCAGAGCAGAGTGCAGAGAACAGAGCAGAGCACAGAGCACAAAGCACAGAGAACATACCATAAGCCCAGAGCCAGAGCCCAGAATGCAGAGTGCAGAGCAGAGAACACAGAACATAGAGCCAGGACCCAGAGAACAGAGACAGAGTTCAGAGCCCAGACCAAGTGTATGAGACAGAACCTTGAGCCAGAACACAGAGCACAGAGTGCAGAATACAGAGCACATAGCACAGAGTAAAGAGCACAGAGACCAGAGTACAGAGCCCAGAGATCAGAGCACAGAACACAAATCCCAGAGCCCAGACACAGAGCACAGAGCACAGAGAAAAGAGCAGAGAGCACAGAACACAGAGCACAGAGCCAAGACCCAGAGAACAGAGACATTCCAGGGCCCAGACCCAGAGTATTGAGACAGAGCCTAGAGTGAGAACGCAGAGGACAGAGCACAAAGCACACAGCCAGAGCCCAGAGTGCCCAGCAAAGAGCACAGAGTGTAGAGCATAGAGTGCAGAGCACAGTGACCATAGATCAGAAAACAGAACACAGAGCCCAGAGCAGAGAGGCCAGAGCACACAGCACAGGGCCCAGAACCCAGTGCCCAAATGAATGAGCCCAGAACCTAGAGCACAGAGCATAGATCCCAGAGTCCAGAGCACAGAGCACAGACCCAGGGCCCAGAGCCCAGAGCACAGATTGCAGAGCATAGAGACAAGAGCACACTGACCACAGACCAGATCACAGTGCCCACAGTACAGAGTCAGAGCCCATAGAACAGAGTGCAGAGCATAGAGCACACAGCACACTGACCAGAGACCAGAACACAGAGTAAAGTGCCCAGAGCCCAGAGCACTGAGGCCAGAGCACACAGCACAGGGCAAAGAGCCCAGCACCCAAATTAATGAGCCCAGAGCCCAGAGTCCAGAGCACAGAAGAGACAGCACAGAGAACAGTCAAGAGCACAAGGCCAAGAACAAAGAGCACAGAATACAGAACACAGAGAAAGAACACAGAGTCCAGAGCTCAGAACATGAAGCTAGAGCCAGAATAGAGAGACAGAGCCCAGAGCCCAGAGCCAGATCCCAGAGCCCAGAGTGTAGAGCACAGAGCACAGAGCCAGAGTACAGAAGGAAGAGTCCAGAACACAGAGCACAGAGCCCAGAGCAAAGAGCACAGAGCACAGAGCCAGAGTACAGAGGGAAGAGTCCAGAACACAGAGCACAGAGCACAGAACAGAGAGCCAGAGCATTGATCCAGAGCCCAGAGTGAAGAGTGCAGAACACAGTGCCAGAAAAAATAGCCAGAGCACAGAGCACAGACTGCAGAGCACAGAGGACAGAACACAAAGCAGAGAACTAATCCAGAGCCCAGTGCCCACAGTGCGGAGCAGAGTCAGATCATCTAGCCAGAGGACAGAGCAAGATCCCATAGCACAGAGCACAGTGCAGAGAGCACAGAGAACAGAGAAGAGTACAGGAACCCAGAGCCAGATCCCAGAGCACAGAGTGGGGACCACAGAGAACAAATCATATATTCAGAGTACAGACAGAGACAACAGAGCCCACATCCCAGGCTCACAGCACAGAGCACAGAGACAGAGTGCAGAACCAAAACCCAGAGCACACAGCCCAGAGCCAAAAGCAGAGAGCACAGACCCATAGCACAGAGCACAAAGCAGAGTGTGGAGCACAAAACCCAGAGCACAGAGCACAGAGCCCAGAGCCCCATGCATAGAGCCCAGTGCACAGAGCACAGAGCACAGAGACAAAGCCCAGAGTACACAGCCCAGAGCACAGTGACCAGAGTCCAGATCACTGTGCCCAGAGCCCAGAGCACACAGCACAGAACACAGAGCACAGAGCACAGAGTGCAAAGGCCAGAGTTGAGAGCATCAATCCCAGAGCACACAGTCCAGAGCACAGAGCCCAGTACACACATCAACCTGCCCAGAGCCCAGAGCACACAGCACAGACCACAGAGCACAGAGCAAACAGACCAGAGACCAGAACAAAGAGCACATTGCCCAGAGTCCAGAGCACAGAGACCAGTGCAGAGAGCACAGATCCAGAGCCCAGAGCACAGTGCCAGAGTACAAAGACCAGAGCACAGAGCACAGAGACTAGAGCCCAGAACCCTGAGCACAGGGCGCAGACTCAGAGTACAGAGACAGAACACAGACACCAGAGCCTAGAACGTGGAGCCAGAGCCTGAGTAGAGAGACAGAGCACAGAGCACAGAGCCCAGAGCAGTTACCAGATTCTAGAGCACAGAGCTCAGAGCACAGAGCCAGAACTCAGAGCCAGAGCCCAAAGCCCAGATCATGGAGAACAGAGCCAGACCCAGAATACAGAGACAGAGCACAGAGCACAGTGCCCAGAGCCCAGAGCACACAGCACAGAACACAGAACACAGAGCACAGAGCACAGAGTGCAAAGCACAGAGCCAAGAGCACAGAGCCCAGAGCACATATCAACCTGCACAGAACCCAGAGCATAGAGTCCAGAGCACAGAGAGCAGAGCACAGAGTACAGACCCAGAGACCAGAGCATAGAGCCAGAGCACAGAGAACAGAGAACAGAGACCAGAGCACAGTACCCAGAGCCCAGAGCCCAGAGCACAGAGCCAGAGTTCAGAGCACAGAGCACAGAGAAGAGAGTACACACCTAGAGCCCAGAGCATAGAGCCAGAGCACAGAGCCAGAGCCCAGAGTGCAGTGTGCAGAGCACAGAGCACAGAGTCCAGAGGACCAAGTCCAGAGCACATAGCCCAAATCAGTGACCAGAGTCCAGAGCAAAGAGTGCAAGCCCATAGCCAGAGCCCAGAGCCAGAGCCCAGAACACAGAATGTGGACCAAAGAGCCCAGAGCATAGAGCCCACAGCAGAGACCCCAGAGCACAGAGACCAGAGCAGAGAGCACAGAGCACAGTGCCTAGGCAAGAGCACAAATTGCAGATCACAGAGAACAGAGCCAGAGCACTGATCCAGAGTCCAAAGAGCACAGAGCACAGAACAGAGAACTGATCCAGGGCCCAGCGCACACAGTGGGGAGTATAGTGCCAGATCACCTAGCCAGAGCACAAACACAGATTCCAGAATACAGAGCACAGAGAACAGTGCACAGAGCACAGAGAACAGAGCACAGGCACAGAGCAAAGAGCTAGCACCCAGAGAACAGAAAGAGAGTCAGAGCCTAGACCCAGAGTATTGAGATGGAGCCTAGAGCCAGAGCCCAGAGTCCAGAGAACAGAGCACAGAGCACAGAGACAAGAGCACAGTGACCACAAACCAGATCACATTGCCCAGAGCCCAGAGCCAGAGCCCACAGCACAGAATTCAGAGCACAGAGCACAGAGCACAGAGCCCAGAACATACAGAGAAGGGCACAGAGCCCAGTGCCCAAATCAACGAGCCCAGGTCCCAGAGCACAAAGCATAGTCTCCAGAGTAGAGATCACAGAGACCAGAGCACAGACCCAGAGACCAGAGAACAGAGCCAGAGTGTAGAGACCAGAGACCAGAGCAGGAAGCACAGAGCCCAGAACTCAAAAGAGCACATGCCCAGAGCATAGAACAGAGAGTACAGAGCGCAGAGAACAGAGCTCAGAGACCAGAGCCAAGGATAAATAGCACAGAAAACAGAGCACAGAGCCGAGCTCAGAGCACAGAGTGCGGAACCCAGAGCCCAGAGCACAGAGCCCAGTTAACAGAGCACAGAGAACAGAGCCAGAGGACAGAGCACAGAGCTGAAAACCCAAACCCAGAGTACAGAGCCATAGTACAGGGACAGAGCACAGAGCACACAGCACAGTGACCAGAGACCAGATCACAAAGCACAGAGCCCAGAGCACAGATCACAGACCTAGAATACGGAGCAAAAGTAGAGACAGAGCAGAGCACAGACCAAAGTGACCAGAGACCAGAGCACACAGCACAGAATACAGAACATAGAGCACATAGCAGAGAGTGCAAAGCACAGAGAACAGAGCACAGAGCACAGAGCCCAAAGCACAGAGCACAGAGCACAGAGAACAAGGCTCAGAGACCAGAGAACAGAGTACAGAGCACAGAGCACAGAGCCGAGAGCCCAGACCCTGAATACAGAACAAGAGTACAAGGACAGAGCAAAGAGCACACAGTACAGTGACCTGACAACAGATCAAAGAGCACAGAGCCCAGACCACAAAGCACAGAACCAGAACCAGACTACAGAGACAGAGCAAGAGTGCAGAGCAGAGAGCACAGAGCACAGAGCCAGCCAGAGCACAGAGCGCAGAGTACACAGCACAGGGCACAGAGCAAAGAGCACAGAGTACAAAGGATAGCGCACAGAGCAGAGAGCCCAGACACAGGTACAAAGCCAGATTACAGGGACAGAGCACAGAGCACCTAGCACAGTGACCAGAGACCAGATCACACAACACAGAACCCAGAGTGCAGAGCACAGAGCACAGAGCACAAAGACAAGAGCCCAGAACACAGAGCCAAGAAGCAAGAACACAGAACAGAGCACAGAGCGCAGAGCCCAGAGCTCAGAGCCAGAGCCAGAGTACAGAGACAGAGCAAGAGCACAGAGCACAGAGAACAGAGTACAAAGCACAGAGCACAGAGATGGAGTGCACTGCCAGAGCCCAGAGCTCTGGGTCTTTGTTCTTGGTTGTGTTCTGTGCTCTGGTTTGTGCTCTGTGCTCTGGTCTCTGTGCTCTTTAAACTGTGCTCTGTGCTTTGTACTCTGGGCTCTGGGCTCTGAGCTCTGCTCTGTGCTCTGTGCTCTGGGCTCCATGCTCTGGGCTCTGGGCTCTGGCTCTGGGCACTGTCTCTGACTCTGAGTCTGGACTGTGTGCTCTGTGCATGGTGCTCTGGCTCTTTGTTCTATGCTCTGTTCTCTAGGCTCTGACTCTAGGCTCTGTGTCAATACTCTGTGTCTGGGCTCTGAACTCTGTCCCTGTCCTCTGGGTCCTGGATCTCTGCTCTGTGCTCCGTGGTTTTTATTCTGCATTCTGTGCTCTGGCTCTGGGCTCCTGCTCTGTGCTATGTGCTCTGTACTCTAGGCTCTGGGCTCTGTGTTCTGTCTCTATACAGTGGGTCTGTGCACTGGTTTCTGGGTCTGTGCTCTTTGCTCTGTGCCCTGAGCTCTCTGCTCTGTGTTCTGTGCTCCTAGATTTGTGAACTTGTCTCTGTGCTCTGTGCTGTGTGCTCTGGGCACTGGGCTCTATTCTCTGTGCTCTGTGATCTGGCTCTAGGCTTTGTATCAATACACTTAATCTGGCCTCTGAACTCTGTCTCTGTTATCTGGGTCCTTTCTCTGTACTCTGTGCTCTGTGTTCTGCACTCCACACTCTGGGCACTGGCTCTGGCCTATGTCTCTGTAATCTCTGCTCTGTGCTATGAGCCTGGGATGTGGGCTCTGTGTTCTGTCTCTCTACTCTGGATCTATGCTCTGGGTTCTCTATTATGGGCTATGTGCTCTTGGTTCTGGGATGTGGGCACTGTGCTATAGTCTCTGGTCTCTGAGTTCTGTGGTCTGGGCACTGTCTCTGAGCTCTGGTCTCTGGGCTCTGTGCTCTGTGCTTTGGGTTCTGTGCTATGGTATCAGTGGGCTGTGCTCTGTGCTATGCACTCTGATCTCTGGGAAATGGCTCTGTGATCTATGATCTGGGCTATGGGCTTTGGGCTCTGGGCACTGTGCTCTGTGCTCTGGGCTCTGTGCTGTGGTCTCTGTGCTCTGTGTTCTGTGCTCTGGTCTCAGAAGAGGAACCCAGAGCCAGAACCCAGAGAACAGAGAGCAGAGCATAGAGCACAGAGCACAGATCCAGAGCATGGGGCATAGAGCACAGAATGCAGACCCAGATCAGAGTCCAGGCACAGAACGCAGAGCACAGTGCCAGAGCCCAGAGCCCAGAGCACAGAGCACAGTGACCAGAACCAGAACCCAGAGCACAGAGCACAGAGCACACAGCCCAGAGCACAGAATGAGGAACACAAAAATGAGAGCAGGAGCATAGAGGCAGAGCCCAGCGCACAGAGTACAGAACACAGAGCAGAGAACACAGAGCTAGTGCCCAGAGAACAAGACATATTTCAAAGCCCAACCAAGGGTATTGAGACAGAGCCTAGAGGACACACCCCAGAGAAGAGCATAGAGCACAGAGCCAAAGCACAGAGTGTAGAGTACAGAGCACAGAGCAACATGTGCAGAGCACAGAGTCTAGAACACAGAGCACAGAGACCCAAGCACAGAGCACAATCCAGAGCACAGAGCATTGTGCCCAGAGCACAGAGCAGAGAGCACATTGACAAGAACCAGAGCACAGGGCACAGTGCCCACAGCACAGAACACAGAGCAGAGAGCACAGAGTCAGAGCCCAGATCACAGAGAACAGAGCCCAGAGCACAGAGCACAGAGCACAGAACCCAGAGAACAAACCCAGAAACTAGAGCACAGACCCACTGTACAGAGATGGAACACAGAGCACAGAGCCTAGAGTATAGAGTATAGAGCACAGAGCAGGAACCCAGAGCCAGAGCCCAGAATGCACAGTAAAGAGCACAGAGCACAGAGGAGTGATCTAGTATCCAGAGGACAGAGATAGAGTTCAGAGCCCAGATCCAGAGTATTGAGACAGAGCCTAGAGTCAGAGCCCAGAACACAGACCACAGATCACAGATCACAGAGCCCAAGTCCAGAGCCCAGAGTACAAAGCACAGTGCACAGTTTAAAGAGCACAGAGACTGCAGTACAGAGCACAAACCAGAGAACAGAACACAGCCCAGAACAAAGACCCAGAGCTCTGGGCTCTCCATCTCTGTGCTCTGTGCACTCCATCTCTGTGCTCTGTGCTCTGTACTCTGGTCCCTGTTCTCTGTGCTCTGTGCTCTTACTCTCTCTCTGTACTCTGGCTCTGGCTCTGAGCTCTGGGCTTTACGCTCTGGGCTCTGTTTTGTGCTCTTGCTTCTTGGCTCTGTGTTCTGGGCTCTTGTCTTTGTGCTCTGTGCTCTGTGCCCTATGCTCTGGGCTGTGTTGTTGCTCTGGTCTCTGGTCACTGTGTTATGTGCTCTGTGTTCTGTCCCTGTAATCTGGCTCTGTTCCTGTGTCTGGGTTCTTGACTCTGTGCTCCATCCTCTGTGCTCTTGGTCTGTGCTCTGTGCTCTTTGCTCTTTGCTCTGTTCTCTGTAAGCTGCGCTCTTTGCTCTGGCTCTGTGCTCTTTGTTCTGTGCTCTGTGCAAAGAGCCAGTGCACCATGCACAGAGTACACAGTGTAGAGCGTAGAGTGTAGAGTGTAGAGTGCAGAGCACAGAGCACAGAGCAAAGAGCACAGAGCAGAGAGTGCAGTGCACAGAGCCAGAGATCAGTGCACAGAGAAAAGAACACAGAACACAGAGCACACAGTGCAGATCACAGAGCCAGAGCACAGAGCACAGAGAAAAGATCACAGAGCACAGAGCAGAGAACACAGAGCACAGAGCACAGAGCCAGAGAACAGAGAACAGAGCATGTAGCAAAGAGCACAGAGAGAGAGCACAGAGACCAGATCCAGAGGACAGAGCACAGAGCACAGATACCAGAGCACAGAGCCCAGAGCCCAGAGCTCCGAGGCAGAGGTGGAGCCCAGTGACAAAACACAGAGAACAGAGCACAGTGACCAGAGTTCAGAGCACAGAGCAAGGAGCACAGAGAGAGAGCCGAGGGACAGAGCACAGAGCTCTGTCTCTGAGCACTTAGTTCTGTGCTCTGTGCTCTGATTTCTCTGCAAATTACTCTGTGCTCTGTGCTCTGTATTTTGGGCTCTGGGCTCTGGCTCAGTGCTCTGTACTCAGTGCTCTGCACTCTGCACTCTGGACTCTTGAACTGGGCTCCTGCTCTGTGCTTTGTGCTCTGTGCTCTGTGCTCTGGCTATGTGCTCTTGGCTCTTGCTCTGGACTCTGGCTCTGGGCTCTGGACTCTGTGCACTGCACACTGTGCTCTGTGCTCTGGCTTTGAATTCTGGCTCTGTGCTCTGTGACTTGTGCTCTGTGCTATGGTCTCTGCTCTCTGAGCTCTTTGCTCTATGCTCTGTCTCTGACCTCTGGTTTCTGGCTGTGTGCTCTGTGCTCTGTTCACTGTGCTCTGGGCTGTGTGCTCTGGGTTCTGGCTCTAGGCTGTTTCTCAATACTCTTGGGCTGGGCTCTGAAGTCTGTCTCTGTTCTCTGGGTCCTGGCTCTGTGCTCTTTGTTTTGCAATCCATGCTCTGGGCTCTGGCTCTGTGCTCTGTGCTCTTTACTCTGTGCTCTGGCCACTGCACCATATACTCTGTACTCTGGCTCTGTGCTCTTGCTCTGTAATCTTTCCTCCGGTCTGTGTACTCTTTATATTGTGCTCTGTGCTCTGTATTCTAGGCTCTGGGCTCTGGCTCTGTGCTCTGTACTCTTTGATCTACACACTGCACTCTGAGCTCTGGGACTGGGGTCCTGCCCTGTGCTTTGTGCTCTTTGTCTGTGCTTTGAGCTCTATGCTCTGGCTATGTACTCTGCTCTGCCTCTGCACTGTGGCTTTCTGCTCTGTACTCTGCACATTTCCCACTGTGCTCTAGGCTCTTGCTCTGTGCTCTGTGCTTTATCCTCTGTGCTCTGTTCTGTGGTCTCTGTTCTCTGAGCTCTCTGTTCTGGCTCTGGCTCTGAGCTTTGGTCTATTGGTTCCAGACTATGTGCTCAGGGCTCTGTGCTGTGTTCTCTGTGCTCTGTGCTCTGTGCTCTGTGCCCTGTGTCTGTGCTCTGGGGTCTGGGCTCTGGGTCTGTGCTCTGGGGTCTGGGCTCTTGGCTCTGGGCTCTGGCTCTGTGCTCTGTGCTCTGGGCTCTGAGCTCTAACTCTGTGCTCTGTGCTCTGGGCTTGTTGATTTGTGCACTGTGCTGTGTACTCTGTTCTCCAGGCTCTGTTCTCTTGGCTCTGCACTATTGTCTCGGTGCACTGCACTCTGCACTTTTCACTCTTTGCTGTGGCTCTGTGCTCCATGATCTGTGCTCTGGTCTCTGGTCACTGTACTCTGTGCTTTGTTCTCTGTGTCTGTACTCTGTCTCTGTACACTGGGTCTGGGCCCTTGGCTCTGTGCTCTGTGCTCTGGTCTCTATACCCTGTACTCTGTGATCTGTGCTGTGTGTTCTGCACTCTGTGCTCTGGCTCTGTGATCTAGGCTCTGTGCTCTGGGCTGTGTGCTTTGTGCTCTGGCTCTAGGCTCTGTCTCAGTACTCTGGGTCTGGGCTCTGAACTCTGTCTCTGTTCTCTAGGTCCTTGCTCTGTACACTGTGCTCTGTGCTATTCCCTCAGTTCTCTGGTCTCTGGCTCTGGGCTCCTGCTCTATTTTCTGTGCTCTGTGCTCTGGGCTCTAGGATGTGGGTTCTAGCTCTGGCTCTGTGACCTGCAAACTCTGCTCTGGGCTCTGGGCTCTGGATTCTGGCTGGGTCACTGACTCTGAATCTTGGTCTGAACTCTGTGCTCTGTGCACTGTGTTCTGACTCTATGCTCTGTGCTCTTTGGTCTGAACTCTGTACTCTGGGCTCTGAATCTAGACACCTGCTCTGAGACCAAAGCACAGAACACAAAGCACAGGACCCATAGCACAGGGCCCACAGCACAGAGCCCAGAGCACAGAGCACATTGCCCAGAGCCCATATCCCAGAGCACAGAGCACACAGTCAGATCCCAGAGCACAGAGTGCAGAGCAGATAGCACAGAGAGCAGAACACAGAGCCAGAGACCAGAGCACAGAGCAGAAATCACAGAGCACAGAGCAGAGAGCACAGAGCACAGAAGACAGAGCCAGAGCACAGAGCACAGAGCACAGAAGACAGAGCCAGAGCACAGAGCACAGAGCACAGAAGACAGAGCAAAACACACAGAGCACAGAAACAGAGCAGGAGCCCAGAGCAGAGTCTAGAGCACAGAGTGCAAAGCACTTAACCAGAAACCAGAGAACAGAGACAGAGTTCAGAGCTCAGATCCAGTGTATTGAGAGAGATCCTAGAGACAGAGCCCAGAGCACACAAAACAGAGTACAGAGCACAGAGCACAGAGCAGAGCACAGAGTGCACAACACAAAGAACAGAGCACAGAGTGCAGTGCACAGAAACCAGAGCAAAGAGCACAGAGCCCAACCCAGAATACAGATCCAGAGTACAGAGACAGAGCACAGTAACCAGAAACCAGAGCACAGAGCCCAGTGTTCAGAGCCTAGAGCACAGACCCCATAGGGCAGAGTGAGAGCCCAGAGCACAGAACACAGAGCAAAGAACACAGAGTACAGAGCACAGAGCACAGAGCACAGAACTAAGAGCACATTGACAAGGACAAGTGCACAGGGCACAGTACTCACTGCCCAGAGCACAGATTGCAGAGCACAGAGAACAGAACTCAGATCCCAGAGCCCAGAGCCCAGAGTCCAGAGTCAGTGCTCATAGCACTAACCACAGACCCAGAGCAGAGAGCACAGAACCAGAACACAGAGACCAGAGCCCAGGTGAGAGCTCAGTGCTCAGAGCAAGGACCCAGAGCCCAGAACAAGGAGATCAGAGCCCAGAACACAGACCCAGAGATTATAGACAGAACACAGAGCCCAGAGCACAGACCCTGAGACCAGAGCACAGATTACAAGCCAGAGAACAGAGCCAGAGCCCAGAGCACAGACCCAGAGCCCAGAGTACAGAGCACAGAACACAGATACCAGAGCACTGAGTCCAGAACCCAGAACTCAGAGGCAGAGCAGAGAGACAGAGCACAGAGCACATTGACCAGAGTCCAGAGCACAGAACACAGAGCACAGAGCCAGATCCCAGGGCCAGCCTCTGAGCTCTGAGCTCTGTGCTCTGGGCTCTCGTTCTACACTCTGGAATCTGTGCTCTAGACTCTGGGCACTGGGATCTGTGCTCTGGTCTCTGGTCTCTGTGCTCTGTGCTCTGTGCTCTGTCTCTCTACTCTGACTCTGTGCTCTGTGTCTGGGCTCTTGACTGTGTTCTCAGTTCTCTGGTCTCTGTGCTCTGTGCTCTGGTCTCTATGCTCTGCACTCTGTGCTCTGTGCTCTGGACTCTGTGTTCTAGTCTTTGACTCTAGGCTCTCTCTCAGTACTCCGGGTCTGGGCTCTGTACTCTGTCTCTTTTCTCTGGGTCCTGGCTCTGTGCTCTGTGCTCTTCGCTCTGGGCTCTGGGCTCTGGGCTCTGTGCAATGTAATCTGTGCTCTGGACTCTGTGCTGTGGTCCCTGTGCTCTGTGCTCTGTACTCTGGTCTCAGAGCATGAGCCGAGAACAAGAGCCCAGAGTGCAGGGTTCAGAACAAAGAACACAGAGCGTAGAGCCAGAACACAGTATAGGGAGCATGAAGTGCAGACCCAGATTCAGAGACAGGGCCCACAGCCAGAGCCCAGAACACAGAGCCCAGAGTACAGATCACAGAGCACAGAGCCAGAGCACAGTGACCAGAGACCAGTGCAGAGAGCACAGAGCACAAAGCACAGAAAACAGAGCAGGAGCCCAGAGCACAGAGCACTGAGACCAGAACACCAAGCACAGAGCCAAGATCCCAGACCCAGAGTACAAGAACCAGAGTACAGAGAAGGAGCACAGAGCCCAGAGCACAGAGCACAGAGCATAGATCTAGGCTATAGAAACAGAACAGACAGCCCACATCCCAGGCTCACAGCACAGAGCACAGAGAACAGAGACAGAGCCCAGAGCCATATCCCAGAGAATGGAATGAAGAACAGAGAGTACAGAGCACATTTCCAGGACCCAGAGTACAGAGACAGAGATCAGAGCCCAGATCCAGAGTATTGAGACAGAGCGTAGAGCCACAGCCTGGGGCACACAGCACAGAACGAAGAGCACAGAGCCAAGGGTGATAGCACAGAGTGCAAAGCACAGAGCACAGAGCACAGAGTGCAGACCACAGAGACCAGAACACAGAGCATGGAGCACAGAGACCAGAGCACAGAGCAAAGAGCTATTGCCAAAGTATAGAGACAGAGCACAGTGACCAGAATACAGAACACAGAGCACAGAGCACAGAGAACACAGCCCAGTGCACAGAAAACAGAGCACAGAGACCACCACACAGATCCCAGAGCACAGAGCAAAGAGCTGAGAGACCAGACCCAGAGTACAGAGACAGAGTACAGAGCATAGAGCACAGTGACCAGTGACCAGAGCACAGAGCCAAGTGCTCAGAGCATATAGCAGAGATCCCAGAGTACAGAGTGAGAGACTAGAACACAGAACACAGAGCACACAGCACACAGCACAGAGCATGTGACCAGAACCAGAGCACAAGGCACAGTGCCCACAGACCAGAGCACAGAGTCCAGAGCAAAGAGCACAGACCCAGAGTCCAGAGCACACACCCACAGTAGAAAGACAGAACATAGAGCCCAGAGCCTAGAATACAGAGCACAGAGCATAGAGCAATGAGACCAGAGCACACAGCACAGAGCCCAGTGCCCAGACCAACTGTAGAGAAAGAGAACACAGAGACCAGGGCCCAGAACTGAGAGCAGAGAGCACAGAGACAACACAGAACACAGAGCACAGAGCACAGGGCACAGAGTGCAGAGCACAGAGACCAGAGCACATTGCAGAGAGCCAGAGCACAGAGCACAGAGTGCAGAGCAAAAAGAACAGAGCTCAGAGCCCAGCGTACACAGCACAGAACCAGAGCCCAGTGCAAAAAATCAATGAACCTAGAACCTAAAGCTCAGAGCCCAGAGCACATAGGCCAGAGCCCAGGCTCTCTCCAAATACTTTGGGTCTGAGCTCTGAACTCTGTCTCTGTTCTCTGGGATCTGACTCTGTGCTCTGTGATCTGTGCTCTGGGCTCTGTGCTCTGGGCTCTGACTCTGGGCCCAGGCTCAGACTCTGTGTCTGGACTCTGTGCTCCATGCTCTGTGCACTGTGCTCTGTGCTCTTTGCTCCACACTCTGTGCTCTGGGTACTGGCTCTGGGCTCCTGCTCTGAGACTGGAGCCCAGAGCACAGAGCACAGAGCATAGATCCAGAATACAGAGACAGAACACAGAGCCCATATCCCAGGATCACAGCACAGAGAACAGAGAACAGAGAAAGAGTCCAGAGCCAGAAACCAGAGTGGGGGCTGCAGAACACAGAGCACAGAAAACAGAGCCAGGACGCAGAGAACAGAGTCATAGTTCAGAGACCAGTCTCAGAATATTGAGACAGAGCCTAGAGTCAGAGCACAGAGCACAGAGCACAGAGCACAATGACCAGAGCGCAGAGCACAGAGCCCAGTGCCCAGAGCACAGAGCACAGAGCATAGTACCATAGTCCAGAGCATACAGTGCAGAGAACAGAGCCGGAGAACTAATCCAGAGCTCACAGCACAGAGTGCAGAACACAGAGCACAGAGCAGAGAGATGTGAGTGGGAGCCCAGAACCAAAGCCCAGAATGCAGAGTGCAGAGCACAGAGCACAGAGCCATGACCCAGAGAACAGAGACAGATTTCAGAGCCCAGTCCCAGTTTACTGAGGCAGAGCCTAGATCCATAAAACAGAGAACACAGGACAGTGACTGGAAAACAGAGCAGAGAGTACAGAGTTCAGATCCCAGCTCACAGAGCACAGATCCCAGAGCAAAGAGTACAGAGCACAGAGCACAAAGCCCAGAGCCAAAGCACAGAGCACAGAACACAGAGACAAGAGCAGCAAGCACATAGCACAGAGCAGATAGCACAAAGCACAGAGAACTGAGAACAGACCCAGAGCCCAGAGCCCAGAGTGCAGAGCCCAGAGACACAGCAAAGAGCACAAAGCACAGAGCACAACACATATAGCAGGAGCCCAGAGGCAGAGCCCCGAGCTCATAGAGACCATAGATCCAGAGTACAAAGGCAGAACACAGAGCCCACATCCTAGAGCTCACAGCACAGGGCACAGAGAACATAGAGAGAGTCCAGAGTCAGAGCCCAGAGCACAAACTACAGAGCACAGAGTAGAGAGCCAGAGCACAGAACGCAGAGAGCAGAGAGCACAGAGCCAGAGCCCAGAGCCCAGAGTGCAGAGCACAGACCACAGAGTCCAGAGTACAAAGCCCAGAGCACAGAGCACAGAGCACAGTGACCAGAGTCCACAGCATGGAGAAAAGTGCCCAGAGCCCAGAGCACACAGCACAGAACACAGAAGACAGAGCACAGAGCACAGAGTGCAATGCACAGAGAACAGAGCACAGAGCACAGAAACCAGAACACAGAGACCAGAGGACAGAGCACAGAACACAGAGCCGAGAGCCCAGACCCAGAATAGAGAGCCAGAGTAAAAGGATAGAGCAAAGAGCACACAGCCCAGTGAGCTGACACCATATCAAATAGCACAGAGCCCAGACCACAAAGCACAGAGCCAGGAGAGATTATAGACACAGAGCAAGAGCACAGAGCACAGAGCACAGAGCACAGAGCACAGAGCAAAGAGCACAGAGCACAGAGAAGGAACACAGAGCCAGAGCCCAGGAGAGGAGCCTGGAGCTCTGGGTCTGTGCTGTTGGCTCTGTGCACTGTGCTCTGGTTTATGGTTTGTGCTTTGGGCACTGTGCTCTGTACTCTGGACCCTGGAATCAGTCTCTGTGCTCTGTACTCTGGGCTGTGTGCACTGGGCTCTAGCTCTGGGCACTGTGTCTTACTCTGGGTCTGGGCTAAGTGCTCTGTGCTCTGTGCTCTGTGCTCTGTGTTCTGCAGTCTGTGCTCTACGCTATGAGCTCTGGGCTCTGCCTCTGGGCTCCTGCTCTATGCGTTGTGCTCTGTGCTTTGTGCTCTTTGCTGTGTCTCTGGGCTCTGCACTCTGTGCTCTGGGCTCTGGGTCTGTTCTCTGTTCTCTGTGCTCTGTGCTCTGTGCTTTGTGCTTTGTGCTCTGGGCTCTGGCTATGTGCTCTGGGCTCTGGCTCTGTGCTCTGTGCTGTGTCTCTGAGCTCTGGTTTCCATGCTATGAGCTCTATTCTCTGGACTCTGTTCTATGCTCACTGTGCTCTGTGCTCTGGGCTTTGTACTCTGGACTCTGTGGTCTGTGCTCTGCACTCTAGGATCTGGGCTCTAGCCCTGTGCTCTCTGCTCTCTGCATTCTGTGCTCTGGCTCTCTACTCTGTGCTCTGCAGTCTGTGCTCTGGGCTCTGACTCTGGGCTCTCTCTATGTTCTCTGTGCCCTGTGTTGTGAGCTCTAGGATGTGGGCTCTGTGTTCTGCCTTTGTACTCTGGATCTATGGTCTCAGCTATGTGCTTGCTGCTCTTGTCTCTGTGTTCTGTGCTCTGTGCTCTGTGCTTTGGCTCTGGGCTTTGTGCTCTGTGCTCTGTGCTCTTTGCTCTGGGATCTGTGCTCTGTGCACTGGGATCTGGACTCTGTACTCTCTGCTCTGGTTTCTGGTCACTGTCCTGTGTTCTCTGTGCTATGGATCTAGGCTCTGCCTCAGTAAACTGGGTCTGGGCTCTGAAATCTGTCTCTGTTCTCTGGGTCATGGCTCTGTGCTCTGTGCTCTGTGCTCTGTCTCTGTGCATTGCACTCTTTGCTCTGTGCTCTGTCTTCTGTGTTCTGTGCTGTGTGCTCTGGGCTCTGGGCACTTTGCTCCATGCTGTGGACTCTGATCACTGTGCTCTGTGCTCTGTGCTATGCATCTGTACTTTTGATCTATACTCTATGTCTGTGCTCTGGGCTCTGGGCTCTGTGCTCTGGGCTGTGAGCAGTGTGCTAGGTACGCTGGTCTCTGGTCACTGAGTTCTGTGCTCTGTTCTCTGTCTCTGTACTCTTGTACTGTGCTCTGGGTCTGTGATTTGTGCTCTGTTCTGTGGTCACTATTCTCTCCTCTCTGTGCTATGCAAACTGTGCTCTGTGCTTTGTACTCTGTGCTGTGGGTCTGTGCTCTGTGCTCTGGTCTCTGGGCTGTGAGCTCTGGGCTCTGGCTCTAAGCTTTGTCTTAATACCCTTGGTCTGGGCTCTGAAGTCTGTCTCTGGTCTCTGGGTCCTGGCTTTGTACTCTGTGCTCTGTCTTCTGCACTCCACTCTGGGCACTCACTCTGCCCTATGTCTCTGTAATCTGTGCTCTGTGCTGTGAGCCTGGGATGTGGGCTCTGAGATCTGTTTCTCTACTTTGGATCTATGCTCTGGGTTCTGTACTATGGGCTCTGTGCTCTGGGCTCTGGAATGTGGGCTCTGTGCTATGGTCTCTGGTCACTGAGTTCTGTAGTCTGGACTCTGTCTCTGGTCTGTGGTCTCTGGGCTCTTTGATCTGTGCTCTGGGCTCTGTGCTGTGGTCTCTGTGGTCTGTGCTCTGTGCGCTGTGCTATGCGCTTTGCCCTCTGAGCTCTGAGCAATTGCTCTGTGCTCTGGGCTCTGGGCAGTGGGCTCTGGACTCCAGGCGCTGTGCTGTGGTATCTGTGCTCTGTGTTCTGTGCTCTGGTCTTAGAAGTGGAACCCAGAGCCAGAGACCAGAGAGCAGTGAGCAGAGCAAAGAGCACAGAGCACAGAGCCAGAGCACAGAGCACAGAGTGCAGAGCACAGAGAACAGAGTCCAGAGCGCCCAGAGCACACAGCACAGAGCACAGAGACCAGTTCACAAATCTATGAGCACAGAGCACAGAGCCCAGAGCACAGATCCCAGAGCAAAGAGCACAGACCCAGAAACCAGAGCTCAGACCCACTGTACAGAGACAGAACACAGAGCCCAGAGCCTAGAGTACAGAGCACAAAGCAGGAGCCCAGAGCCAGAGCACAGAATGCAGAATAAAAACCACAGAGCACAGAGCAGAGATCCAGGACCCAGAGGACAGGGACAGAGTTCAGAGCCCAGACACAGAGTATTGACACAGAGCATAGAGTCAGAGCCCAGAGAACAGACCATAGAGCCAGAGCACCATGCACAGAGCACACAGTCCAGACTCAGAGTCAGAGACAGTGCCCAGAGCCAGAGCCCAGAGCATGGAGCCCAGAGCACAGAGCACAGAGCAGAGCTCAGAGCCCAGAGCCCAGAGTACAAAGCACAGAGCAAAGAGTAAAGAGCACAGAGAAAAAAAACAGAGCACAGAACACAGCCGAGAACAAAGACCCAGAGCTCTGGGCTCTGGCAGTGCACTCCATCTCTGTGCTCTGTGCTCTGTACTCTGGTCTCTGTTCTCTGTGCTCTGTGCTTTTGCTCTGTCTCTGTACTCTGGCTCTGGCTCTGAGCTCTGGGCTCTGCACTCTGTGTTCTGTTCTGTGCTCTTACTTCTTGGCTCTGTGTTCTGGGCTCTTGTCTTTATGCTCTGTGCTCTGTGCTCTGCACTCTGGGTTCTGTGTTGTGTGATCTGGTCTCTGGTCACTGTGCTAGGTGCTCTGTGCTCTGTCCCTGTAATCTGGCTTTGTACCTGTGTCTGGGCTCTCAGCTCTATGCTATATCCTGTGTGCTCTGTGCTCTGTGCTCTATGCTCTGCTCTGTGATCTTTTCTCCGTGCTCTGTACTCTGGCTCTGTGCTCTGCATTCTGTGCTCTGGGCTCTGGGCTCTGTGCTATTGCTCTGTGCTCTGTGCTGTGTACTCTGTACTCTTGCTCTATCTCTGTAGTCTGGTTCTTGCTCTGTGCTTTGTGCTCTGGGCTCTGTGCTCTTTGATCTGGTGTCGGTCATGGTGCTGTGTCCTCTTTGCTCTGTCCTTGTACTCTGGCTCTGTACTCTGGGTCTGGTTTGTCTGCTCTGTGCTCTGTCCTCTGGTCTCTGGTCTCTGTGCTTTTTGATCCTTGTTCTCTTCTCTGTACTTTGCCCTCTATGCTCTGTGCCCCATGTTTTGTGTTCTGTGCTGTGTGCTCTGGGCTCTGGGCTCTGACTCAGTACTATGGATCTGTGCTTAGAGCTCTGCTCTGTGGTCACTGTGCACTGCTGTCTGTGCTCTGCCCACTGTGCTCTATGCTGTGTGCTCTGTGCTGTGGCTCTGTGCTCTGTGTTCTGTGTTCTGTGCTGTGTGCTCTGGGCTCTGGGCACTGTGTTCCATGCTCTGGGTTGTGGGCACTGTGCTAGGTACTCTGGTCTCTGATCACTGAGTTCTGTGCTCTGTTCTCTGTCTCTGTACTCTGGTTCTGTGCTCTGCATTTATGCTTTGTGCTCTTTTCTGTGGTCACTGTGCTTTGCTCTCTGTGTCTTTCACACTGTGCTCTGTGTCTTGTGCTCTGTGCTCTGGGCTGTGTTGTGTGCTATAGTCTCTGGTCACTGTGCTATGTGCTCTGTGCTCTGTATCTGTGTCTGGGCTCTCAGCTCTGTGCTCTGTCCTCTGTGCTCTGTCCTCTGTGCTCTGTGCTTTGTGCTCTGGGCTCTGTGCTCTTTGGTCTGATTTCATGTCACTGTGCTGTGTGCTCTTTGCTCTGTCCTTGTATCTGGCTTTGTACTCTGGGTCTGGGCTCTGTTTCTGTGTCTGGTCTCAGAGCTAGAACCTAGAGCCAGGGCCCAGAGAGCAGACTGCAGAGCAAAGTGCACAGAGCACAGAGCCAGAGCACAGAGCACAGAGTGCAGAGTCCAGTCCCAGAGTCAGAGACAGTGCCCAGAGCCAGAGCCCAGATCCCAGAGCCCAGAGCAGAGATTGCAGAGCACATTGCCAGAGCACAGAGTGCAGAGCACAGAGCACAATGACCAGAAAAAAAGCACAGAGCACAGAGCCCAGAGACAGGGCATAGAAAACAGAGCAGGAGATCAGAGTCAGTGCCCAGATCACAGAATTCAGAGCACAGAGCAGAGAGCACAGATCCAGTACCCAGAGAACAGAGACAGAGTTCAGAGCCCAGACCAAGTATATTGAGAGAAAGCATAGATCCAGATCCCAGAGGACACAGCCCAGAGTACAGATCACAGAGCATAGAGCTAGAGCACAGAACCCAGAAATGGAGCCCAGAGCCCAGAGAGTAGAGCTCAGAGCCAGAGCACAGAGCTCAGAGACCAGAGACCATTGCACAGAGCACAGAGTGCAGAGCATAGAGACCACAGCACAGTGCACAGAGCACATAGTCCAGAGACCAGAGCACATAGCACAGAGCACAGAAAACAGCAGGAGACCAGAGCTAGAGTCCAGAGTGCAGAGTACAGAGCACAGATAACTTAACAGAGAGCCAAGACCCAGAGAACAGAGACAGAATTCAGAGCCACGCCCAGAGTATTGAGCCAGAGCCCAGAGCACAGAGTGCAGAGCACAGAAAGAGAGCACAGGATGCCTAGCATAATGACCAGAGCACAAAGCACAGAAACCAGAGCACAGAGCACACAGCTGAGAGCCCATACCCAGAGTACAGAGCCTGAGTACAGAGACAGAGCACAGAGCAAAGAGCACAGTGATCAGAGACCAAAGGAAAGAGCACCAAGCACAGAGTGAAGAGCACACAGCATACAGCACACAGCACACAGCACAGAGCACACAGCACAGGTAAATAATCAATAATCCCAGAGGCCAGAGCCAAGAGCCAGAGCCCAGAGCCCAGAGTGCAGAGCACAGAGACAGAGCCCTGAGGCAAGAGCACAGAGCACAAAGTACAGAGCCCAGAGCACACACCACAGATTAGAGAGCATAGAGCTGAAAGACTACAGCCCAGAGCCCAAAGCCCAGAGACCAGAGCTAGAAACAGAGTCAGAGCACACAGCTCAGAGAACAGAGAACAGAGACTATAGCACAGAGCACAGAGCACAGTGCAGAAAGCACAGAGCAGAAGTACGCAGCCCAGAGCCCAGAACACAGAGGACAGAGCACAGATTACAGAGCACAGAGCCAGAGCCCAGAGAACAGAGTGAAGAGCACAGAGCAGAGACAGAGCAGAGTGCACAGAGAACAGGGCTCTGACCCAGAGTGAGAGACAGTGCATAGAGCCAGATTCCAAAGCATAGAGCACAGAGCACAGAGTGCAGAGCACAGAGCCAGAGCCCAGTGCCCAGAGTACAGAGCACAGAATGAAGTGTACCGGAACCAGAGCACAAAATGCAGAGCCAGAGAACAGAGCAGAAAACACAGAGCCCAGGGACAGGGTGCAGTGCTAGAGCACAAAGCATGGAGCACAGAGCACAGAGCATAGAGACCACAGCACAGAGTGCAGGACACAGCACAGAGTGCAGAGCACAGAGTACAGAGCACAGAGCACAGAGCCAGAACCCAGAGCCAGAACCCAGAGCACATAGCCAGAGCACAGAACACAGAACATAAAGCACAGAACACAAAGCACAGAGCAGGAGCCCAGTACCAGAGCCCAGAGCCAAGAGTGCAGATCACAGAGCATGGAGCACAGACACAGAGTCACAGACAGTTCCCAGAATCAGAACTCAGAGCCAGGTCCCAGAGCACAGAAAGAGTCCAGAGCCCAGGGCGAAGAACACAGGGCCAGAGCACAGTGTGCAGAGCACAGAGCCCAGAGCACAGAGTGCAAACACAGAGCTAGAGTCCAGGGTCAGAGCCCAGAGCTCTGGATTGTGGTCCTGAGCTCTGGCTCTGTTCTCTGCACTCTAGTTTGTTCACTGTGCTCTGGGCTCTGTGCTCTGTGCTCTGTGTTCATTACTCTCTGCTCTGGGCTCTGGGCTCTGTGCTCTGTCTCTTTACTCTGACACTGGCTCTGAGCTGTGGGCTCTGGGCTCTGTGCTTTGTGTTCTGTGTTCTTGGCTCTTGGATCTGTGTTCTGGGCTCTGGGCTCTAGTCATTGTGCTTTGTGCTCTGTGCCCTGGGTTCTGTGCTCTGTACTCTTGGCTCTGGGCTCTGGGCTCTGGGCTCTGGCCCTGTGCTCTAGACTCTGTGCTCTGAGCCCTGGGGGCTGTGCTCTGGGCTCTCGTCTATGGTCACTGTTCTGTGCTCTGCACAGAGCCCAGAGCACAGAGTGCAAACACAGAGCCAGAGCCCAGGGTCAGAGCCCAGAGCTCTGGGTTGTGGCCCTGAGCTCTGGCTCTTTGCTCTGCACTCTAGTTTGTTCACTGTGCTCTGTGTTCATTACTCTGTGCTCTGTACTCTGGGCTCTGGGCTCTGTGCTCTGTCTCTTTACTCTGACACTGGCTCTGAGCTGTGGGCTCTGGGCTCTGTGCTTTGTGTTCTGTGCTCTTGGCTCTTGGATCCGTGTTCTGGGCTCTGGGCTCTAGTCATTGTGCTTTGGATCTGTGTTCTGGGCTCTGGGCTCTAGTCATTGTGCTTTGTGCTCTGTGCCCTGGGCTCTATACTCTGGGCTCTGGACTCTGGCCCTGTGCTTGCTCTGAACCCTGGGGCCTGTGCTCTGGGCTCTCATCTACGGTCACTGTTCTGTGCTCTGTGCTCTGACTCTCCATTCTGGCTCTGTACTCTGGGTCTGTGCTTTGTGCTCTGACTCTGTGCTCTGGATCTGTGCTCTGAACTCTGTGCCTTGGCTCTGTCTCTAGCCTCCTCAATACTCTGGGTCTAGGCTCTGAACTCTCTCTCTGTTCTCAGGGTCCTGGCTCTGTGCTCTGGGCTCTGGGCTCTTTGCTCTGTGCTCTGCCTGTTAATCAGGCTCTATGCTCTGGACACTGCCCTCTAGGCTCTGAGCTCTGTTCTCTTTGCTCTGCATGCTGTGCTCTGGGCTCTGACTCTGTGCCCTGCATTCTCTGCTCTGGGCTCGTGGAAATGTGCCCTGGGCACTGGTTCTTGTCACCTTGCTCTTTGTTCTGTGCTCTGTTCTCTGTAGTCTGTGTCCTGTGCTCTGTGTTCTCACTCTGTACTCTGTGCTTTCCACTCTGCACTCTGGACTCTGACGCTGGGCTCCTGCTCTGTTTTCTATACTCTGTGCTCTGTGCTCACTGCCCTGTGCTCTTTGATCTGGGCTCTGGGCTCTGGTTCTGTGATCTGTGATCTGTGATCTGTGCTCTGGTCTCTGTGCCCTGTGCTCTGGGCTCTGGGCTGTGTGCTCTGGGCTGTGTGCTCTGGGCTCTGGCTCTAGGCTCTCTCTCAGTACTCTGGGTCTGGGCTACGAAATCTGTCTCTGTTCTCTGGTTCCTGGCTCTGTGCTCTGTACTCTGTGCTTTCCACTCTGCACTCTGGACTCTGATGCTGGGCTCCTGCTCTGTTTTCTATACTCTGTGCTCTGTGCTCACTGCCCTGTGCTCTTTGATCTGGGCTCTGGGCTCCGGTTCTGTGATCTGTGATCTGTGATCTGTGCTCTGGGCTCTGGCCTCGGGCTCTGGGCACTCTCTCTGACTCTGGGTCTGAACTCTGTGCTCTGTGTACTGTGCTCTACCTCTGTACTCTGTGCTCTTTGTTCTGCACTCTGCATTCTGTGTTCTGGCTCTGGACTCCTGCTCTGAGACCAGAGAACAGTATGAAAGCACAGAGTCAGAGCGCAGAGTACAGAGCACAGAGCATGAGTAAAGAGCACAGAGACTGGAGCACAGGGCACAGAGTCCAGAGTTCAGAGACAGAGCCAGATCACAGAGCTCAGAGACCAGAGACCAAAGCACAGAGCACAGAGCACAGAGACCACAGCACACAGAGTACAGAACACATAGCCCAGAGCCCAGAGCCAGAGCCAGAGCACAGAGATCAGAGACCAGAGACCATAGCACAAAGCACAGAGCCCAGAGTGCCCAGTGCAGAGCCCAGAGCCAGAGCCCAGAGCACAGAGTCCAGAGCACAGAGCACAGGGCACAGAGCAAAGAGCAGAAAGCACAGAGACAGAGCACAGTGCACACAGCACTGAGCCCAGACCCAGAGTCAGAGACAGTGAACAGATACAGAGCCCAGAGCACAGAGCACAGAGAACAGAGTGCAGAGTACAGAGCCAGAGCAGAGAACCAAGGCCCGGTGCGCAGAGCTGATCCAGGGAAAGAGTACAGAGAGAGAGCACAGAGACAGAGCCCAGAGTGAATTGTGTAGAGCACAGAGCCAGATCACATAGCCAGAGCAGAGAGCACAGAGCCCAGAGACAGATGCTAGGACTCAGAGTGCAGAGCAGTGAGCAGAGAAACTGAGCCAGAATAGATAGCACAAAGCACAGAGACAAGACCCAGAACACAGATACAGAGCCCAGAGCCAGAGTCTAGAGCACAGAGCACAGAGGACAGAGCACAGAGACAAAAGACCAGAGACCTAAGGACAGAGCACAGAACACAGAGCCTAGAGAGCCCAGAGCACAGAGCTCTGAGCCAGAGCCAGAGTACAGAGATAGAGCACAGAGCCCAGATCACAGTGACCAGAGCACAGAGCACAGAGCACACAGAGAACAGAGCACAGTACTCAGAGGCCAGACCTCAGAGACAAAAGACAGAACCCAGAGCATAGATCCAGAGTAGAGTGACAGAACACAAAGCCCACATCCCATGCACACAGCACAGAGCACAGATTTCAGAGACAGAGCTCAGAGCCAGAGCCCAGAGCATGGAGTGAAATACACAGAGCACAGAGCAAAGAGCCAGAGTTCAGGGTGCAGATCCAGATTTGAGATAGATCCTACAGTCAGAACCCAGAGCAAGAGACCAGAGCACAGAGCACAGAGCATAGAACCACAGCACAGAGTGCAAAGCACACAGCACAGAGCACAAGGTTTAGAGCACAGAGACCAGAGCACTGAGCACAGAGCCAGAGCCAAGGTACAGGGATAGAGCACAGAGCACAGAACACAGAGCACAGATCCCAGAGTCCAGAGACCATAGCACAAAGCCCAAATCTCAGAACCCAGAGCATAGGGCCCAGAATACACAGTCCAGGGCATAGATCCCCAGCACAGATTGCAGTGCCCAGGGCCCAGAGCAAAGAGTGCAGAGCACAGAAAGGATAGCACAAAGCCCAGAGTCCCGAGTTCAGAGCCCAGACCCAGAATATTGAGACAGTGCCTAGAGCTATAGCCTAGAGCCAGAGTGCAGATCACACAGCCCAGAGCATAGGGCACAGAGCACAGAGCCACACCACAGAGCACAGTGCACAGAGCACAGAGCACAGAGATGAGAGCATAGAACCCAGAGTTCAGAGCTCAGAGCCAGAGGAGAATACAGAGACCAAGCACAAAGCACAGTGCAGAGTGCCCAGAACCCAGAGCACAGTGTGCAGAGTACAGAGAATAGAAAATATAGCAGGAGCTCAGAGAAAGACCTCAGAGTGCAAAGTGCAGAGCTCAGAGCACAGAGCACAGATCCAGGACCCAAAGAACAGAGACAGAGTTCAGAGCCCAGACCCAGAGAATTTGAAGAGAACCTGGGTTCTGGGCTCTGTGCTCTGTGTTGTATGCTCTTGGCTATTGGCTCTGTGTTCTGTGCTCTGGTCTCTGTGCTCTGGGCTTTATACTGGTTTCTGGGTTTGTTGATTTGTGCAACAAATCTAGGCTCTGGGCTCTGTGTGTGTATGCTGGGCTCTGTGCTATGGCCTCTGTGCTCTGTTCCTTGTGATCTGCACTCTGTACTCTCGGCTCTGGCTCTGTGCTGTGTGCTCTGAGCTCTGGGCTCTGGGCATGGTACTCTCTGTGCTGTGTGCTCTTTGCTCTGGGCTCAGGCTCTGTGCTCTGTGCTCTGTGTTCTGTGTTCCATGCTCTGGGATCTTGAACTGTACTCTGTGCTCTGTGCATTGTACTCTGTGCTCTGTACTAGGGGCTGTGTGCTCTGGGCTATGATTCTGGCTTTGTCTCAATGCTCTTGGTCTGGGCCCTGAAGTCTGACTCTGTTCTCTGGGTCCTGGCTCTGTGTTCTGTGCTCTGTGATCTGAACTCCGCACTCAGGGCTCTGGCTCTGAGTTCTGTCTCTGTAATCTGTGTGCTGTGCTGTTATCCTGGGTTGTGTGCTCTCTCTTCTGTCTCTCTACTCTGGATCTATGCCCTGGGCTCTGTATTATGGGCTGAGCTCTGAACTCTGGGATCTCGGCACAGTGCTTTGTTCTCTGGACTGTGCTGTTTTCTCTGTGCTCTGTGTTCTATTATCTGATCTCAGAGCAGGACCCCAGAGAGCAGAGTGCAGAGCAAAAAGCACAGAGCACAGAGCACAGAGCACAAAACACAGATCACAGAGCCAGAGGCCAGAGGCCAGAGGCCAGAGTACAAAGCACAGAGCTCAAAATAAAGAGCACAGAGACCAGAGAAAAGAGCACAAACCAGAGCACAGAGCACTCAGCCAGGAACACAGACACAGAGCACTGGGCTCTAGCCCTGCACTCTGGCTCTGTGCTCTCCGCTCTGGACTCTGGACTCTGGTCACTGTGCTCAGGCTCTTGCTCTGTCTCTGTACTCTGGCTCTGACTCTGTGTTCTGAGCTCTGGTCTTTGTGCTCTGTGCTCTGTGCTCTCTGCTCTTTCCTCTGTGCTCTGTGCTCTGTACTCTGTGCTCTGCACTCTGGCTCTGTGCTGTGTGCTCTTTGCTCTTGCTCTGTGTCTGTACTCTGGCTCTGGCTCTGGCTCTGGCTCTGTGCTGTGTGCTCTGGGCTCTGGGCTCTGGGCTCTGTGATCTGATGTCAGGTCACTGTACTGTGTGCTCTTTGGTCTGTCCTTGTACCCTGACTCTGTACTGTGGGTCTGGGCTCTCAGCTCTGTGCTCTGTCCTCTGGTCTCTGTACGCTTTGCTCTGTGCTCCAGGTCTGTAATCTGTGCTCTGTGCTCTGTGCTTGTGCTCTGTGTTCCATGCTTTGTGCTCTGGGCACTGGCTCTCAGCTCTTTCTCAATATTCTGGGTCTGGGCTCTGAACTCTGTCTCTGTTCTATGGATCCTGGCTCTGTCCTCTGTGCTCTGGTTTCCTCTCTGTGATCTGCACTCTGTTCTCTGGGCCCTGGTAACTGTGATCTGTGCTCTGTGCTCTGTCTCTGTATTCTGGTTCTGGCTTAGAGCTCTGGGCTCTGGGCTCTCTGCTCTGTGTTCTGTGACCTGTGCTCTAACTATGTACTTTTTCTCTGACTTTGTGCTTTGTGCTCTGGTCTCTGTGGGCTGCATTTTGTGCTCTGTGCTCTGTGCTCTGTCCTCTGGGCTCTGGGCTTTGTGCTCTGGGCTCTGATTCTAGGCTCCATCTCAATACTGTGGGTCTAGGCTCTGTACTCTATCTCTGTTCTCTGGGACCTAGCTCTGTTCCCTGTGCCTGTGCTCTGTTCTCTGTGCTCTGTTCTCTGTGCTTTGTGTTCTGTATTGTGGGATCTGTGCTCTGAGCTCTGTCTAGGTTACCTGGTTCTGTGCTAAGCAGGGTTCACACTGGGCTCTGAATCAGTTTTCCTGCTCTGAGCTCTATACTCTGCACTCTGCTTTCTGGGCTCTGGCTCTGTGCTCTGTGCTCTGGGTTCTAGCTCAAGGTTCTGTTCAATACTCTGGGTCTGGCTCTCAACTCTGTCACTGTTCTCTGGGCCCTTGCTCTATGCTCTGCACTCTGCATTCTGGGTTCTGGCTCTGGGCTCCTACTTTGTGCTCTCTGCTCTGTTCTCTGTGCTCTGTGCTCTGCTCTGTTCTGCAGTCTGCAGTCTGACTCTGGGCTCTGGAACAGTGCTCTGGCACTGTGCTCTGTCTTCTATTCTCTGCACTCCATGCTCTGGGCTGTAGCTCTGTGCTCTGTGCCCTGTGCTCTGTCATCTGGTCTCGGCGCTCTGTGTTCTGTGTTCTGTGTTCTGTGCTCTTTGCTCTTGGCTCTGTGCTCTGAGCTCTGTTCTATGTGCTCTGTGCTCTCTGTTCTGTGCTCTGTGCTCTGTGCTCTCTGCTCTCTGCTCTGGGTTCTGAGCTCTGTGCTCTATACTCTGGTCTCTGTGCTCTGGGTTCTGGGCTCTTTGCTTTATGCTCTGTTCTCTGGTCTCTGTACTCCAGCTCTATGCTATGGGCTCTGGGTTTGTGCTCTGTTATCTGGTCTCTGTGCTCTGAACTCTGTGATCTATGCTCTGTGCTCTGGGCTCTGGGCTGCTTGATTTGGGCACTGGGCTCTGGGTCCTGTGCTGTGTGCTCTGGCCTCTGGGCTCTGGGCTTGGGCACTCTGCTCTTGTGTCTGGTCTCTGATCAGTATGCTCTGTGCTCTGTGCTCTTGTGTCTGGTCTCTGATCAGTGTGCTCTCTACTCTGTGCTCTGTGCTCTGAATTCTGTGTTCTGGGCTCTGTCTCTTTACTCTTGACACTGTGCTTTGGTCTCTGTACTCTGCACTTTGTGCTCTATGCTCTGTGCTCTGTGCTCTGCACTCTGTGCCTTGGGCTCTGTTCTCTGTGCTCTCTGCTCTGTGTTCTGTGATCTGGGCTCTGGGCTATGGGCTCTGTTCTCTGTACTCTGGTTTCTGGGCTCTGGGCTCTGTTTTCTGATCTATGGTCACTGTTCTATTCTCTGTGCTCTGTTTCTTTGCTCTGGGCTTTGTTCTCAGGGCTCTGGCTCTGGGCACTCTCTCTGATTCTGGGTCTGGGCTGTGTGCTCTGTGAACTGTGCTCTGACTCTGAGTTCTGTGCTCTTTTCTCTGAACTCTGCACTCTGGGCTCTGGCCCTGGACTCCTGCTCTTTCCACTGTGCTCTGTGCTCTGGGCTCTGTCCTGTTTGCTCTGGCTGTGTGCCCTGGGATCTGGTTCTGTGTCATGGCTCTGTGCTCTGTTTTCTGTGCTCTCTGCTTTGGTCTCTGTGCTCTGTATTCCGTGCTCTCTTCTCTAAGCTTTTTGCTCTAGGCTCTCGCTCTGGGCTCTATCTGTGTATTCTGGGTCTTTTCTCTGTGCTTTGTGCTGTCTCTTCTGGCTTAGTCTCTCTGCTCTCTTCTCTCCAATCTGAGTTCTTGGGTCTGCATGAGCTCTGTGCTCTCTGATCTGGCTATATGATCTGGCTCTGTGCTCTGAACTCTGTGCGCTGGACTATGGCTCTGTGCTTTCTCTCTGTACCCTGTCCCTGGCTCGGAGCTCTGTGTTCTGTCTCTGTATTCTGGGTCTTGGTTTTGGGCACTGGCTGTGTCCACTGGTCTCTGTGCTCTGTGCTCTGGGCTCTGCTCTGTGTTTTGCATCTGTGCTCTGGGCTCTGGTTCACTGCTCTGGCTCTGTGCTCTGTCTTCTGTTCTCTGTGCTCTGTGCACTAGGCTCTGTGCTCTGGTCTCTGAGCATTGGACTCGGAATTACGCTGTGTACTCTGGGCTCTGAGCTCCTTGATTTGGGCACTGGACTCTGTGCCCTGTTCTGTATGCTCAGGCCTCTGTGCTCTGGGCTCTGGGCTCTTGACTCAGGGCTCTGGGCACTCTGCTCTGTGATCTGGTCTCTGGTCTGTGTGCTCTCTGCTCTGTGCTCTGTGCTCTGCACTCTGTGCTCTGTGCTCTGGCTCTGTACTCTGTGGTCACTATGCTCTGGTCTCTGTGCTATGTGCTTTGTGCTCTGGGCTGTGTGCTTTGGGCTCTGGCTCTAGGCTCCATCTCAATACTCTGGGTGTTGGCTCTGAACTCTCTCTCTCTGTTCTCTGGGTCCTAGCTCTTTGCTCTGTGCCTGTGCTCTGTTCTCTGCACTGTCTGCACTATGCTCTGTGCTCTGTACTCTGAGAACTGTGTTCTGCACACTGGCTAGGTGATCTGGCTCTGTGCTCCCCACTGTGCACACTGGGCTCTGGATCAGTTATCTGCTCTGTGCTCTGTGCTCTGTGCTCTGCAATTGGTGCTCTGGCTTTGGCCCTGTGCTCTGTGATCTCTGCTCTTGGCTCTATGCTCTGTGCACTCTGCTCTGGTCTCTGTTTTCTGGGCTATCTGCTCGGGCTCTGTTCTCCACACTCTGTGCTCCACACTCTATGCTCTGGACTCTGGCTTTGGACTATGGCTGTGCACTCTGCGCTCTGTTCTCTGGACTCTGGTCACTGTTCTCTGGGCTTTGTGCTGTTGCCTCTGTGCTCTGTGCTCTGTGTTCTGTGTTCTGTGTTCTGGGCTGTGTGCTCTGGGCCCTGGGAACTGTGCTCTGGGCTGTGGTCACTGTGTTCTGTGCTCTGTGCTCTGTCTCTGTACTCTGGCTCTGGCTCTGGCTCTGGCTCTGATCTCTGTGCTCTGGGCTCTGTGCTCTGTGCTCTGGGCTCTGTGCTCTTTACTCTTGGCTGTGTGCTCTGTTCTCTGGTTTCTGGGTTATTGGCTCTGTGCTCTGTGCTCTGGTCTCTGTGCTCTGTGCTCTGTGTTCTGTGTTGTAGCCTCTGTGCTCTGTGTTCTGTGCTCTGTGCTCTGCTGTCTGCTCTTTAATCTGTGCTCTGTGCTCTGTATTCTTCACTCTGTGCTCTGTGTTCTGTGCTCTAGGTTCTGGCTCTAGGCTCTATTTCAGTACTCTGGGTCTGGGCTCTGAAATCTCTCTCAGTTCTCTGGGTCCTAGCTCTGGGCTCTGGGCTCTGCACTCTGCTCTCTGGGCTTTGGCTCTGGGCTGTGTGCCCTGTGCACTGAGCTCTGTGCTCCATATTCTGGGCTCTGGCTTCTGGCTCTGTGCTCTGTGCTCTGTGCTCTAGTCTCTGTTCACTGAGTTGTCTGATATGTTCTCTGTCTCTGTACTTTGTTTCTGTACTCTGGGTCTGGGTCTGGGCTCTGTGCTTTGTTTTCTGCTCTATGGTCACTGTGCTCTGCTCTATGTGCTCTAAACTCTGTGCTCTGTGCTGTGGGCTCTGTGTTCTGTTCTCTGTGCTCTGTTCTCTGGGTTCTCATTCTAGCCTCTCTCAGTATTCTGGGTATGGGCTCTGAACTGTCTCTGTTCTCTGGGTCCTGGCTCTGTGCTCTGAGTTCTGTGCTGTCAGCTCTGGTCTCTGTGCTCTGTGCTCAGATCTCTGGGCTCTGGGCTCAGATCTCTAGGCTCTGTGCTCTGTATTCTGCACTTTGTGCTCTGGGTTCTGGCTCAAGGTTCTGTCTCAATACTCTGGGTCTGGGTCTCAACTCTGTCACTGTTATCTGGGCCCTTGCTCTATGCTCTGTGCTCTGTGCTCTGCACTCTGCATTCTGGGTTCTGGCTCTGGGCTCCTCCTCTGTGCTTTCTTTCCTGTTCTCTGTGCTCTGGGCTCTGGGCTCTAGCTCTGCAGTCTGTACTCTGGGCTCTGGGCTCTAGCTCTGTGCTCTGTGCTCTGTGCACTGGGCTCTGTGCTCTGTGCTCTGGGCTCTGGTCACTGGGTTCTGTGCTCTCTCCTTGGGCTCTGTGCTCTGACTCTGGGCTCTGTGTATTGTCTCTTTGTTTTGTGTTGTCTCTTCTGTCTCAGTCTCTCTGCTCTCTTCTCTCCATTCTGAGTTCTGGGCTCTGTCTCTGGGCACTTTGCTCTCTGCTCTGGCTATATGATCTGGCTCTGTGCTCTGCACTCTGCACTCTGGGCTCTTGCTCTGTGCTTTCTTTCTGTACTCTGTTCCTGGCTTAAAGCTCTGTGTTCTGTCTCTGTGTTCTGGGCCTTGGTGTTAGGCACTGGCTTTGTCCTCTAGTCTCTATGCTCGGGGCTCTGACTCTGTGCTTTCTTTCTGTACTCTCTCCCTGGCTTGGAGCTCTGTGTTCTATAGCAGGAGCCTAGAGCCAAAGCCCAGAGCACAGAATGCAGAGCGAAGAGCACAGATCACAGAGCCAGAATATAGTGCACAGAGCACAGAGTGTAGACCCAGAGTCAGAGACAGTTCCTACACCAAGGGCCTGGGCACAGAGTCCAGAATACAGATCACAGAGCATGGAGCCCTAGCTAGAGCTAAGAACCCAGAACCCAGAACATAAAACACACAGCACGGAGCACAGAAAACAGCAGGAGCCCAGAGCACTGAGTGCAGAGAACAGAGCCAGGACCCAGAGAACAGAGACAGTGTTCAGAGCCCAGACCCAGAGTATTGAGAGAGCCTAGAGCCAGAGCCCACAGCACACAGCCTAGACCACAGAGCAGAAAGCACAGAGCACAGAAAAGAGCACAGAGTGCAGAGCACAAAGAACAAAGCACAGATTGCAGAGTACAGAGAAAAGAGCACAGAACACAGAGCATAGAGCCCAGAGCAGACAGCACAGAGCACAGGACCAAAGGCAGAGCACAGAGTACAGAGCACAGAGCACAGAGGACAGTGTCAGAGCCCAGAGCCCAGATCACAGAGCACACAGCACAGAGCACAGAGCACATTTCACAAATCTGTGAACCCAGAGCCCAGAGCCCAGAGCCATAGCTCAGAGCACAAACCACAGACCCAGAGCCAAGAGAACAGAGCTGGAGCACAGAGACAAGAGCCCACCAGAGCTCAGAGCTCAGAGCAAGGATTCAGAGCCCAAAGCAGAGAGACCTGAGCCCAGAAAACTGACCCAGAGTTCAGAGACAGAACACAGAGCCCAGAGCTCAGAATACAGAGAACAGAACACGCATCAAGGACACCAGGCCTAGAGACCAGAGACCAGAGCCCAGAGCACAAGTCAGAGAACAGAGCCAGTGACAAGAGCACAGACCCAGAGTTCAGAGACTGAACAAGGAGCCTGGAGACCAGAGTACAGAGCACAGAGCACAGATACCAGAACACAGAGCCTACAGCCCAGAGCTCACAGGCACAGCCAGAGTACAGAGTCAGAGCACAGAGCACAGAGCCCAGTGACCAGAGTCCATAGCACAGAGCACAGAGCCAGAGCACAGGGCCAGAGACCAGAGCTCTGGAGCTATGCTCTTGGCTCTGTGGATTGTGCTCTGGTTTTTGCTCTGTGCTCTGTGCTCTGTGCTGTTTACACTGTTCTCTATGCTCTGCACTCTGTGCTTTGGGCTCAGTGCTCTGGGCTCTGGCTCTGGGCTCTGCTCTGGGCATTGTCTCAGAATTTGTGTCTGGGATCAGTGCTCTGTGCACTGTGCTCTGTCTCTGTGCTCTGTACTCTGTGATCTGCACTCTGCACTATGGGCTCTGGCTCTGGGCTCCTGCTCTGTTCTTTGTTCTCTGTGCTCTGTGCTCTGTGCTCTGGCTCTGGACTCAGGATCTGTGCTCTGTTATCTATGCTCTACACTTTGTGCTCTGGGCTCTGGCTCTTGACTCTGGCTCTGTGCTCTGTGCTCTTTCTCTGAGCTCTGGTTTCTGGGCTCTGGGCTCTGTGCTCTGTGCTCTGTACTCTGTGATCTGTGTTCTGGACTGTTTTCTGGGCTCTGGATCTACTTTCTGTCTCAGTACTCTTGGTCTTGATTCTGAAGTCTGTCTCTGTTCTCTGGGTCCTTCCTCTATGCTCTGTGTTCTTTGTTTTGCACTCTGTGCTCTGGGATCTGGCTCTGTACTCTGTGCTTCTTCCTCTGTGCTTGGGCAATATGCCTTGTTCTCTGGGCTCTGTGCTTTGTGTTCTCTGCTCTTGCTCTGTACACTGGGCTCTGAGCTCTGTAATCTTTATCCTGTGCTCTGTGCTCTGTACTCTGGGCTCTTTGCTCTTGCTGTGTGGTTTGTGCTTTGTGTTCTGTGCTCTGAGATCTCTGCTCTCCAGTATGTGCTCTGGGCTCTGACTCTGGGCTCTGACCCTAGGTTCTCAATAATCTTGGTCTGGGCTCTGAACTTTTATTCTGTTCTCTGGGTCCTGGATCTGTGCTCTGTTCTCTGTGCTCTGCAGTCAGCACTCTGGTCTCTGGCTCTGGGTTCCTACACTATTCTCTGTGCTTGTTATTTGTGCTCTATGCTCTATGCTCTGTGTTCTCTGCTCTGTGCTCTAGCTATGTGATGTGGCTGTATTCTCTGGACTTTGTCTTCTGGGTTCTGGATCAGTTCTCTGCTCTGTGCTCTGCACTCTGTACTCTGGGCTGTGGGCTCTGTCTTTTGGCTATATGATCTGACTCTGTGATCTGTACTGTGTGCTCTGGGCTCTGGATCAGTGCTCTTTACTCTGTGCTCTGGGTTGTGTTCTGTTCTCTGTGCTCTCTGCTCTGCACTGTCTTCTGGACTCTGGCTCTGTGCTCTGTACTGTCTGCTCTGGGCTCTGTGCTCTGTTCTCTGTGCTCTGCGCTCTGGCTCTATAATCCATGCTGTGTGCTCTGTGCTCTGTTCTCTGTGCTCTGCGCTCTGGCTCTATAATCCATGCTGTGTGCTCTAGGCTCTGTCTCAATACTCTGGGTCTGGGCTCTGAACTCTGTGTCAGTTCTCTGGGTCCTGGTTTTGTGCTCTGTGCTCTGTGCTTTGCACTCTGTGCTCTGTGCTCTTGCTCTGTTTCCTGTGCTCTCTGCTCTGTGCTCTCTGCTCTGTGATTTGGGCTCAGGTCTCTGGGCTCTGGCTTTGGGCACTATCTCTGACTCTATGTCTGGACTCTGTGCTCTGTGTACTGTGCACTGGCTCATTACTTTGTGCTCTTTGCTCTGCACTCTTCGCTCTGGGCTCTGGCTCTGGGATCCTACTCTGTGATTTGTGCTCTGTTATTTGTGCTCTGTGCTCTGTGATCTGGCTATTTGCTCTAAGCTTTTGCTCTTAATTCTGCGCTCTTTTCTCTGGCTATGTGCTCTGGACTCTGGTTCTGAGATCTGGCTCTATGCTCTGCACTTTGTGCTCTGTGTTCAGACTGTGTGCTCTGGGCATGTGCTTTGGGCTCTGCTCAATATGCTCTCTGCTCTGGTCTTTGGTCACTGTACTCTGTACTCTGTGCCCTGTTCCCTGTGCTCTGCACTCTGAGCTCTGGGTTCTGGGCAATGTAATCTGTGCTCTGGGCTTTGTGCTGTGGTCCCTGTGCTCTGTGCTCTGTGCTCTGTGCTCTGTGCTCTGGTCTCACAGCAGGAGCCCAGAGTCAGATCCCAGAGCACAGGGTGCAGAGCAAAGAGCACAAGTCACAGAGCCAGAACACAGTGCACAGAGCATAGAGTGCATACACAGATTCAGAGACAGGGCCCACAGCCAGAGCCAGAGCTCAGAGTACAGATTGCAGAGCACAGAGCCAGAGAAGAGCCCAGAGCTGAGAGTCCAGAGCACAGAGCATGCAGTACAGAGTTCAGAAGTCAGAGCAGGAGCCCAGAGCCAGAGCCCAGAGCAATGAGTGAGGAGCACAGAGCACAGACACAGAGCCAGGACACAGAGAACAGAGATATAGTCAGAGCCAAAACCCAGAGTATTGAGAGAGAGCCTAGAGCCAGAGCCCAGAGAACACAGCCCAGAGCACAGAGCAGAGAACAAAGAGTGCAGATCATAGAGACCAGAGCACAGAGCACAATAACCAGAGCACTGTGTACAGAGTCAAGAGCCCATTCCCAGAGTACAGAGACAGAGTATAGAGCACAGTGACCAGAGACCAGAGCACAGAGCCAGAGCCCAGAGCCCAGAGCCCAGAGCACACAGCACAGAGCACAGAGCACAGAGAACAAAGACCACAGCACAGAGGCCAGATACCAGAGACCAGAACCCAGAAACCAGAGCTCAGAGACAGAGCCAGTGCACAGAACTCAGAGACCAGAGACCATAGCACAGAGCACAGCACACAGAGTGTAGAGCCAGAGCCCAGAGCGCAGTGTGCAGAGCACAGTGTACAGAGCACAGAGCATAGAGCACCGGGTACATAGCACACATAGATCACATAGTGTACATAGATCACAGAGCACAGAGACAATAGCATAGAGCCCAGAGCAATGAGCACAGAACCCAGAGAGCAGTGCTCAGAGACCAGAGACTGTAGCACAAAGCCCACATCCCAGGGAATAGAGCCCAGAGTACAGAGCACAGAGCCAGAGAAAGAGTACAGAGACAGAGCACAGAGCACAGTGACCAGAATACAGAACACAGAGTACAGAGCCCAGAGAACACAGCCCAGTGCACAGAACACAGTGAACAGAGACCACAGCAAAGATGCCACAGCACAGAACCCAGAGCCTAGAGCCCAGAGACCAGAGACAGAGCACAGAGGACAGAGCTCAGAGGCCAGAGACCATAGTACAGAGCACAGATCATGGATCACAGAGCATAGATCCTGAGCACAGTGCAAGAGCCCAGAGCACATAGACAGAGCACAGGGCACAGAGCACAAAGCACAGTGTAATGTATAAAGCTGCTCTCCCACCCATCAGGTGCAACCATTTTCCCCACCTCCCAGTCACTTGTCAATCTGTGAACATCCTAGCTAGCTATTGGTTCATCAGTCAGCTTGCAATATCCTTCTCCAATATTGGTCCCTGTTAGCCTGGCGGAATTCAACTGTTTACTGTAGTTTCCCCGCCATCTTTTCCCTTCCTTCTGTCTGTCCTCCTTGCTTTTCTCTATTCTCCTCACTTTCCACTCTCTCTCTAGCATGTGCCCTTTCTTTTCCTTTCTCTTTTCCTCTCATTTTCTCTCTCACCCTGCAGGGAGACACTCTGTTTGCTTAATAAACTCCCTTATGTGATTCCCTGTGTCCGGCATGGTTTCATGGAAATTACAGTGGTCCTGTGACTCAGATGGGATCTTCCACTGTCTCTTAAGTGAGTGGAACACTATCTGACACCCCAGTGCCCCTGGACAGGGCTCCACCTTCCATTCTTCCCAGTTGCTCTGCTCTGCATTTATCACTGGACTTCAGGTTGGTGAGTATGCCGGTTCCCCTAGGCCAATTTATAGTTACGGCTGGCCCCTATAGTCGGTCTTATCTGCCGGGTGGATTCCTGATTTTATGGTGGAGATCTCTCTCAGGGTTGAGGCTCATCTCGTACTCACATTCACTCTTGAAAACCCTCATATCAGGTCCTCAACTCGTCTTGGCTTTTGCCCAGCACACATTGGTACTTGTGTGACAACATGATCAATGTGCTGCCCCTCATTTCCAGCCCAGTACTCTGGCCTTGGGACACCCTGGCCACAGACTCGGCTGTTTCAGTCCCCACCATGGAATCTGGGTTCTCCAATCTGGCAGATTCCACCCTGGGAACACTTTGCCTGACCCCCAATACTAAAAGCCATCAAAATCCATTTGTATAATGGCACACAGGTTCCGTGAGTGAGTGGGCAGGTAGAAAGGGATTCCTTATCTTCAAGCCTTTTCTTTCTCGCTTCTTGGCTCTTCCTGCAGGCTCAAGCACCTCCAGACCCTGCTTCTCCATCTTCCCCTGCTTCCCCATGTAATATAAGCAGCCCCATTTGCCAAGTAGTGGGAGATAATTGTTTAACAATTTTCTAGGTCCAAACCTAAATTAATTACTAACCAGGAAAAAGAGTTAAAAGGACCTAAGCATTAAGTTTCTGCTAGAACATTTTAGCCCCTTTCAGATTCAGATCTCAGGCAAGGCTTACATTGAAATGTAAATGGAGGAAGGCGCAGTGGGAAATCAGTCTCAAACCCAAAGAAAAAAGTGTCCATTTTAAATTTCTCCTGGGCTACAACTCAGACTACTTTTCTCCCTTTCACCTTTTCTTTCCTTCTCATTTTCTCATGCTTTAATTAATAACCATTATCATTTTTCTTCTAGGACTTTTGTTTTTCTTAAATGCTATATTTTTGAGCTCACAATTTTGATCCTACATACCTAGGTTAATGATTTTTGATCAGTTCTTTT
Source organism: Sciurus vulgaris (assembly GCF_902686455.1). Classification (NCBI taxonomy): domain Eukaryota; kingdom Metazoa; phylum Chordata; class Mammalia; order Rodentia; family Sciuridae; genus Sciurus; species Sciurus vulgaris. The sequence goes on along the minus strand of NW_027632462.1, from coordinate 41,060 downwards.
TATCCAACTCTAGAGCTATTTTTGAACATCCATCACATTGCAATGGAGATAAGTATTACAAGGCCTTTGCCTTTGTGTTAAATAAAAGCATGCATAAAAATTAAAATATTAAAAATGGATCCAAATATTTTTAATTCACATGATTTAAAGAGGTTCAATTTAAATTGGGTAAACTAATAGAAGTAAAATGTCCTTAAAATTAACTCACAAGTCTCTAGGTGGTCAAACTAATAAAATGTTGACGTTTATAAAATGTCTAACATCAATTTTTCTAGGATTTTTCTTCAACAGAAAAGAGATGGCAAATACTGTTGGTACACTTGTCTGATATCTTTGTTTTTCTACAATAAGATGAGTGAATTAGAGTTGACATGTATGGGATTACTCAAATGTGTTTGTTAGAGACATCTGATTAATTTATAAAGTTATTCCATGGAGTAACATACTTAAAAACATTATTCTTTGTATATTAAATGTGTTCATATTTTCCAGGTATACAAGCCTTTAAAGCAGAAAATTTATCAAGCTGCTATTCTCCAAATTAAACTTGTCTGTAATGGTAAACCTATCATTTAATGTTCTATTATAGGACCTGTCATCAATAGGGTATATATAAAATTTGTTAAACTTATTGAGAGCCTGATTTGTTTAAAGGTTAAGTATGAAAGTATTTTACCACTTTGCCACACAAAAGGATATAATATTAAATTGTGTTAATTAATGTTTATATAGACTCAGGAGTCAATATATGTAAACCTCTTAAAATGACATTTAAGAAAGAGTGTAATGCGCAGTAGCAAAAATGGGACAACAGTGACTGAAATCATGGCTGTGGCCCTGGTGTCTGGGAGTGCTCCTGTGCAGGGGCACAAGATGCCTAACTGCTGTGGCAGCACATTGATCTCAGGCACACAGCTCTTGGGCAGGAAGGAATTCTTTTGCTAGATAACGAGTGTTTCATCAGCTCCCTTCTCTGGTTTCTGCACACCTTACAGTAACTTTGGAACCTAACATTGCACATATATATAGATTGCTGACATAACTCTTTGATCTGCATTTCCATCAGAGAATAGAGCTCCATCTGATCTCAGCTTAATCTTCAAAATCTATGTTTATAACCCTTTATTTTATAATACTCCTTTGCCTCTCACTGTAAAGCCCCACGTTACCTGAGATGAGGCTCTGCCTCACAACCCTGCTACACATTACAATGGCTCCAAAGTAAGCCTGACTTTAACTCATTTAAAGTTGTGTTCAAAAGTTTGATGTTTATTGTAAAGATTACTGTGATCTCAAATGGGAACTCAGCCAAAATTCAAGATAGCTATCACACAAACTGAATGTTTTACTGTTAGTGATTCCTTTTTGTATTTTCCTTGTAAACTCTGTTGCCTGATCAATATTTTGCAGAAATATTGCTTCAAGAGCAAACATCATAAATTAACTTGGAATAGTAAGCCATCACCTATAGGACAGATAATGTAAACCCCAATTAGATAAAAGGGGGTAAATAACTGTAAAGTCATAGACATTGAAGCTAAAGCCCAGTACTCTTACTTTATGATGGTGAGACTGACTTGCTTGATGGTTAAGATCAAACTTAGAGATTGAGATTAAATACAGAGGTCAAGAAAAGTCCATATTTGGATCTTGCCCTCAAAGTCAGCCTGAACCCAGGGAACAAGAGGACTTCTCTAAGAAGGTTTGAAACTCTGGGTCACACAACCTCCTGAGCAAGGAGATTGATGAAGCCACTAGAGGAAAAGCCACTCAGTGCACCTGCTACAGAGGAGGGTCATGGAAAAAGAGAGACATCTCTGGTGCTTTCAAGGGAAGCCACCTCATCGAGGACACCCTGCCTAACCAATGGCACTAATGGAGCTAAGAAGCTGCTCTTAAGTTCTCTATGAGTGACCCCTGTGGAAACTCAACTGACTCTTTAACAGACAGGAACAGGTCACTTTGACCAACTTGATCTTAAACACCTAGCAAAACAGTTAAAACCAAAATATAGCCATTCTAGGGCATTTAAAAGAAATAATACTTAAATGTAACTTAAGATGTACACTTGTGTTAGCCCACTTGAATAAAGACTAAAAGCTACAAAAGAAATTCTTAAGCAAATGTGCCTGATAACTATCAAGAGAAACTGCCAGTCAGAAATTTTAGTCAGTTTAAAGCCAACAGACACAAGTAGGCTTAATCTATGTTTGCTAGTAACAGAAGTATAGAGATCTCTACTAAATGTTGTGTTTACATTCCTGATAACCTGGACAATGTTAAAGTTCCCAAATAAAGGCCTTATCCTCTCCAGCCTTTGTTAGGCCTTGTTATGGGAACAACTTCTCAGTTCTTCCTCCCCCTGGTGAGGAATTATTGGTTTCTGTCATCTTTATGATATTCATTGGCATGTTCCAGATTCTGCAACATTTATATTGTATCAATCTCATTTCAGTACTCATGTCTTTTTGTTCTTCTCTCATAGAAGCACCCATCCCCGGATGCCTTTACAGCCTGCTCTTCCCCCAACCAGACTTCTACCTCGGACCCCTCAGTTGACCCGATTTCTGAAAAAGGAACTCCAAACTGCTTGCCCCATGCTGCCCACTTCCAGCTCGAAGAAGCCAGAATGGTCATCACCCCTTTTCCCTACAGCAGTGAAGGAGTTCCTAGTATTAGAGGGGTAAATGAAGTCAGAATTGGGGACAGGGAGGTAGTGTAGAAATAGGGGATCAGTCAGATCCAGAAAATGAAGTCCATGAAAATCATCTGCCTTTGCAAGCCTGGAAGGAGAATGAACTTTTTACATCTCACCTGCAAAACCAACCCCAGTCACCTAGGCAGGAAGGAGAGAGAAGGCTTCAAAAAGAACAGAGAGCAAAATTTTTTTTATAAAAAAATTTTTTTATAAAAAAAAGAAATTCCATTACAGGAATTTCCGGCCTTCCCACCACCTATCAATCTGCATTCTGCCTGCCTCTTACGTTACAGGAATTTCTGGCTTATGCTGCCACCATTTTCCTGCTTCCCACGTTATGTCCTAACATGATATTGGTTCATCAGTCAGCCTGCAGAATTCTCCTCCGCGATTGGTTCCTTCCAGCCCCTGAGATTCCAATATCTGGGAGAAGCCACACGCCATCTTTCTCTTTTGCCCCTTCTTTTCACCCTGAGCGAATGCTCTGATCGTCCACATAAATAAAGTCTCTTGCATAAGACCTCGTGTCTGTGGAGCATCTTTTCTGGAAGCTATTGGTGAGTCACAACTGAGCCAAGTGAGCAAGTGTCAGTTTAGCGGGATCCCAACCTGAGCTGCATTTTTTCCCTAACAACTTCTACAGAGTGTCTACACCTGCTCCATTCCTTATGACACTAGAGCTCCAATGATAGTGGGAGAGTAGGTAGTAAATTCCCCCTTTCTCCTGAATGCTATCAGCCAAAACTAACAAGGATTCAGCCCCAAATCCTACCATTTTTCCTCCAGTGATAAGCAAGCCAATACAAAATAAAACTGACTAGGAAATCATGGCCAGGGGAAGTTGTCTTTTGTCTTCACATGTTGGTTTTCCAGTTGACCTTGTGGTTCACATGCAAAGTGCTCCAGTGTGGAGGTCCCCTTCATTGGCAGTCTGGGAGTGTGCCCTAGAAGCCTCAAGATTGGCAAGGGCCAGTGAGGTGTCATTTTGAATTTCATGCCACTGCAAGCCAGTGCACATTGCCTATGTGGAGAATTCGCCGGAAAAAGATGGTCATAGCATACTCATGAGTGAGATGTAATGTCTGAACTAAGAAGAGTTGAAAGATGTGAAGAAAGAAGTACTCTTAATCAATGCAGGTGGCTGGGGATGGACAGCTCCCTTTGAGTGCAGCTCCTGGCTAAAAGGAGTCAATGGAAATGACTTGCAGGTGAAACTGGTAGCTGTTGAACAGTGTGAATTTCATTGAATTAGGAGAGGAGAAAAAGAAATAGGTTGAGAGCATAGGAGGTTTGCACACTCAGAAGTGTTTTCTCTTCAATTCTTCCACTCCCTTGGTGCTAGGGCTTCAAACCCCTGCCTTCCCACTTCCACAGCCATTGCCCTACAAGATGGGCTGTATCATTAACACAGGAACAGCTTCTTTAAGGTACGTGACTTGACCCCCTCAGGTTCTGTGTCTGTGAAGTTCTATGCAGAAAAGCGTGCCTCGAGAAAGCCAATCAAAGACTAAGAAATTCTTAATCCTCCTTTTCACAAGAATCTTGCAAATAACCTTTTTTTGCATCTCAAGACCCACAGTCTGGATGTGTGTCCTGAGGGAAAGAATTATCCAGTCTTTACTTAAGGAGGAAATCGGTTGTTGCTGTTCCCTGAGCACAAAATTATATCAGTGATCCATGGAGAACAAGGCAAGAGGAGAGGCAGGAGTATGTGACTCTGAGAATATGCTCAGGTTCTTAGTATGAAAGGAGATTTTGGGGATCATTGGCCATTGCATCCCCAGCCATTACCTTCACTATGAACTGACACCTTCCTTGTTCTTTTATTCTTATTTTTTTTATATACTTTTCCTTTTGGCATTTTACCTTGGAAAATTCTAACCAACAGGGTACTGTGCAAATGAACAAGCAGGTGCTATTGGCAGTCTGGGAGTGTGTCCAAGAAGGCTCAAAATTTGCAAGGGCCTGTGAGGTGTCATTGTGAATTTTGTGCCACTGTAAGCCAATGCATATTGCCTATCAGGAGAATTTGCTGGTAAAAGACAGTCATGGCATACTCATGACTGAGATGTAACGTCTGAACTAATGAGAGTTGAAAGATGTGAAGAAAGACGTACTCTTAAGCAATGCAGTTGACTGGAGATGCACTGTTCCCTTTTAGTGCAGCTCCTGGCTGAAAGGAGTCAATGGAAATTGCTTGCAGTTGAAAGTGGTAGTTGTTGAATCATGTTGATTCCATTGAATAAGACAGGAGAAAAAGAAAATGTTTGAGAGGATACAAGGTTTGCACACTCAGAAGTGTTTTTTCTTCAATTCTTCCACTCCCTTGGTACTAGGGCTTTGAGCCCCTGACTTTCCGCTTCCAAAGCCAGCACCCTACTGGATGGGCTATATCATCAACACAGGAACAGCTCCTTTTTTAAATTGTAAACAAATAGGATGCATGTTTTTTCTCTGTTTGTACATAGAGTGAAGGCATACCACTTGTGTAATCATAAATTTACATCGGGTAATATTATTTGCTTCATTTTTTATTCCCCCCCACTCCTCCCACCCCTCTTTTTCCCCTATACAGTCCTTTTTGCCTCCATTCTTGCCCCCCTCCCACCCCTCATTATGTGTCATCTTCCTCTTATCAGTGGGATCATTTGTCCTTTTATTTTTAGAGATTAGTTTATCTCACTTAGCATGATATTCTCCAATTTCATCCATTTGCCTGCAAATGTCATAATTTTATCATTCTTTATGGCTGAGTAATATTCCATTGTATATATATACCACAGTTTCTTTATCCTTTCATCAGTTGAAGGGCATCTAGGTTGGTTCCACAATCTGGCTATTGTGAATTGAGCAGCAGTGAACATTGACGTGGCTGTATCTCTGTAGCATGCTGATTTTAAGTCCATTGGGTATAGGCTGAGGAGTGGGATAGCTAGGTCAAATAGTGGTTCCATTCCATGCTTTCTGAGGAATCTCCACACTGCTTTCCAGAGTGGCTGCACTAATTTGCAACCCCACCAGCAATGTATGAGTGTACCTTTTCCCCCACATCCTCACCAACAACTATTGTTGCTTTTGTTCTTGACAATCGCCCTTCTAATTGGGGTGAGATGGAATCTTAGTGTAGTTTTGATTTGCATTTCTATTATTTCTAGAGATGTTGAACATTTTTTCATATGTTTGTTGATTGCTTGTAGATCTTCTTCTGTGAAGCATCTGTTCATATCCTTAGCCCATTTTTTGATTGGGTTATTTGTATTCTTGGTGTAGAGGTTTTTGAGTTCTTTATATATTCTGGAAATTAGTTCTGTATCTGAAGTATGAGTGTCAAATATTTCTCCCACTCTGTAGGCTCTCTCTTCACATTGTTGATAGTTTCCTTTGCTGAGAGCAAGATTTTTAGTTTTAATCTATCCCAGTTATTGATTCTTGCTTTTATTTATTGTGCTATGGGAGTCCTGGTCCAAGGCCCTGTGGAAAATTCCCACTAGTTCTCTTAGCAGCCCAAGGAGGATGCTGACTACAAGCCAGTGGATGATATAAGAGCTTGATGATGGCATGAGGAACACAGCATCACATAGCATAACTCCAGATTGGAGCAAGCACAATGCTGAAAGGGCTATGATGAAAAGCTTCCAAGATGAATATTCAAAGAGGAAGAGCAAGAACATTTTGTTGGCACTGAATGAAGAAGGCTGTTGGTGCTGAAAGCCTACTTCAATGAAAAGACATTCTAAAACTTTTCAGCCACCATCATCTACTGTCAACTTCCACAACATGTCTTCAGGGTCAACATAGTGTACAAATACAGTTCTGTCCAGGCATTTCCATTCCTCTTGAGAGAAATCAATGGGCACCTCCCTGTATCTCAATGGATACTGAAATAAGTGTATAAATGGCACATTTGTCATGTGATCATTGAGAGCATTTTTAATCTGACACAATGAAAGTCAGGAAAACTGGCTCTCACAAATTGAGACATGTCAATTATTCAATAAGATATTTTTTAAAGGAAGTATGGTTGCCTAATATATTACTCTGAGGAAAGAAAATGGCCTAAAATTAAAAAAAAAAAAGTGTATATGCTACACTTTTGTGAAATAAAATGTAAAATGAATGTAAACTTAAGAATATATATTTGGGGGTTATAATTAAATATTATAAAATATATTTTTCATAATTCTTAAAGAAGAAAGTTATAATGAGTTAGACGATTGCTTCCTAAGTTTTAATGAGCACAAATATGATTTGGATATGTTGCTAATAGGAAGACAGATTCAGAAGTCCTGGTATGGGATTTGGGTTTTAGAATATGTAGAACGTTTTCTAGTCATGCCAATATTACAGGTCTAAGAAATCTTCTTGAATAACAATGAGGTAGAACAGTAAAGGAAGTGTATATCGATGAATTTGTATTAAAATATTTTAAGTGGCCAGTGCATTTTGCTACAATTTGCAACAATAATAAGTAGCAACAAGAATTCATTTTGATTATTTCAAATATATATATATATATATATATATATAAAACACTCAGAGTTTTTCATATCTTAATTCATATACCCCAAATAATCTATTGAGATTGGTAATTGTTTTATCTTTGAGGGAATTTTGTCAGACAGCCTGTTAATGTTATGCCTGAATTTTTGCAAGTCTGCCTGGCCTATAATTCATAAAAGGGAGCTTTAAAAAGTGTGAAATTAAAAGGAATTTTCAGAGCATTTATTGACAGTTACTATAACTGAGAAGAGTAAAGGAAACAAGTTGAGAAACCCATGAAATCAATATGATCAAATGACACATTTTAGCAAAAACATCACAATGGCAACTATTTATATAATAAAACAGACTTTTTCTGTAATTGTAAGTTCATATGTTCAATTGTATAAAATTATAAACCAACTTGGGGTTGATGCTTTGTTTTTCATGGAAGTACTGAGATATGCACATTAAAGAACTGAATATAAAGAGGTACAATTTCTAAGTCTTGTATTTTCTTTGATATTTTTTCACTTTTCATCTCTGGGCTATATTTTAGACTTCAAATGCACTTAGAAATAGGATTATTATACTGAAAATGTTGAAAGGTTATAATTTGTATGCCTTTGAGCTTCAGGAGGAATAAAATGAAATCATATAAAAATATGGTTTTCTTCTAACCTCCAGTTACAAAGACAATATAGTAAAAAAAATGGGGGGGTGTATTTGTTCTCTAAAGCAAGTCATATATAAAGAGAAATTCAAAAGAAAAAAGTTTCTGTATAAAATTTGTTGGTTCATACAGATTATTTAGAAAAATTTTGAGGAGACACTTAATGAAAAAGAGAAACCTATTAACTTCTGGGAAGAACATGGAAAATAGATTTTGTAGAAAGTGTCAAAGTAAATAATAGGACACCATCATTGCTGCAGTATGCGTGGCCACAATGAAATAAAATATAAAGAATTATGTCAATCTTCTTCAGATATAAGTTTTACTTGAAGCTTGATTTGTGTATGTTCCACACTTTGTAAGTACTAAAATGATAGTTCAATAGACACTTTACTATTCCAGAGAATGAGTTTCTTCGTTTTTTTCTAGATTGCTGTAGTATATTGTATATCTTTCTAATATAAACTATGAGAAATTGACCATTATTTAATGAAAGAGATGCTGGACGATTCAATATTAATGTCATCCATTATTGGCATGTAAAACTGAGAAAGATTCATTAACTGTGCTCGTAGAATTTTGGCCCCATAGAAATAGAGAAAGCAATCATGAAGTTCATCTGGAAAAATAAGAGAACTGGAATAACTAAAGCTATCCTCAGCAGGAAGAGTGATGCAGGAGGTATCACAATACCTGACCTTAAACTGTACTATAGATCAATAGTAACAAAAATGGCATGGTATTGGCACCAAAACAGATGGGCAGATCAGTGATACAGAATAGAAGACACAGAGACAAACCCACATAAATACAATTATCTCATACTAGATAAAGGTGCCAATAACTTACAATGAATAAAATATAACCTCTTCAATAAATGATACAGAAATCCCTATGCATTAAAATGAAAATTAAAACACTATCTCTTACCCTGCACAAGATTCAACTCAAAATTGATCAAGGACCTGGGTATTAGACTGGAGACCCTTCACCAAACAGAAGAAAAAGTAGGCCCAAATCCCCTGCATGTTTGCTTAGGAACAAACTTCCTTAACAAGATCCCCATAACACAAGAAATGAAAGCAAGAATCAATAAATGGGATGGATTCAAACGAAAAAGTTTTTTTTTTTTTTCTCAGCAAAGAAAACAATTAATAATGTGAATAGAGAAAATCTTTTTCCATGTACACTTCAGACAGGGCACTAATCTCCAAAATTTATAAAGAACTTAAAAAGTGTTATACCAAAAATACAAAGAACCTAATCAGTAAATGGACTAAAGACCTGGGCAGACACTTGACATAAGAAGATATACAAGTGATCCACAAATACATGAAAAAGTATCCAACCTCTCTAGTAATTAGATAAATGCAAATCAAATCAACCTAATAGTTCATCTCATTCTAATTAGAATGGCTATTACCAAGAACACAAGCAATGATAGGTGTTGGTGTGAGGAAAAAAGCACACTCATCCATGCTGATGGAGTTGCAAATGGGTGCAGCTACTCTGGAAAGCAGTATGGAGATTCCTCAGAAAACCTGGAACAGATCCACCATTTGGCCCAGGTATCCCACCCTTAGGTTAATAACCAAAGTACTTAAAATTAGCATACTACAGTAATGCAGCCACATCTATGTATATACCACCTCAATTCACAATAGATAGATTGTGGAACCAATCTAGATGTCCTTCAGTGGATGAATGGATAAAGAAACTGTAGTATCAAATGACTTAAATCAGCATACTACAGAGATACAGCACATCAATGTTCATAGCTGCTCAATTCACAATAGCCAGTTTGTGGAACCAACCTAGATGCCCTTCAATTGATGAATGGATAAAGAAACAGTGATATACACACCATGGAATATTACTCAGCCAAAAGAATAATAGAAATATGGCATTTGAAGGTAAATAGATGGAGTTGGAGAATATCATGCTAAGTGAAATAAGCCAATCAAAAAACCAAAGGCCAAATATTTTCTCTGATAAGTGGATAATGATATATAATGGGGCTTGGGGTAGGATGTGGGGTAAGAGAAGAATGGAGAAACTGGATTGTGTAGAGCAAAATGAGAGTAGGGGAGGGGGTGGGAGAAGGAAAGATAGCAGAAAGAGACAGTGTTACCCTCTGTATATGTATGATTACCTGAATGGTGTGAACCTACATTGTGTACAACCAGAGAAATGAAAATTTGTACCCCATTTGTGCACAAATAATAAAAATACAGTCTGTAAAAATTTGAAAAAATAAAAAAAAAAAACCATAGTCATCTATCCATGGGAGACTGGTGCCAGGACTCTCCCCAGATTCTATAATCTGTGGATGCTCAATTCCTTTATATAAAATGGTGTAGGATTTGCATCTAACTTACACAGATCCTCCTTCACACTGTAAATCATCTCTGATTACTTACAAAATCTAATACAATGCAAGTGCTACATAAACAGTTGTTATACTCTATTGTTTAGAGAATAATGGAAATAAAATTAACTATACATGTTCAGTAGAGATGTATTTTTTTTCTGAATATTTTCAATCCTCAGCTGGTTCTACATATGAATGCAGAATCCACAGGTACAGAAGGTCAGCTGGATATTCTTTACCTCCAAAAAGGGACACACATGTAAAAATAGGATCTTATAATCTTATAATAGTAACAAATGATGTCACAGCCTAATTCCTTCATATCCTCCACTAGAGATGATAAGTGCTGTTCTCATAGACAAAGTGGTAAGTCCCAACTGCCACCATGATGTACTTCCCTCGTGTACATCGATGGCAAGCAACAGCATGTTACTTCCTAATTTTCTCCTCTTGTGATATATTTCAGCTAGATTTGTCTACAGAAATGTACAGAACAAAGTGAAGCAAAAAATAAATCCAGAAATGCAACATTTACTAAAAATTAGTGGTACTGGTACTGCAGTGACAGTTTTCACAGCCTGTTTCCAACAGAGCTGATTAAAGAGTTCTAAGCTGTTAAAACATATGGAACAGTCATGAGCTGCTACGGTTTGGATTGGGAATGTACCCCAAAGGCCACGTGTTAAAGGCTGTTCCCCAGAGTGGCATTATTGGCAGGTGGTGGGACCTTTAACAGGTGGGCCTACTGAAGGTCTTCCAGTCCTTGAGGGCATGCCCTTGAGGGGCAGAGTGGAACCCCAGCTTCCATACTGGAGAGGAGCTTTGATCTGCCACGCATGTCATGCCATTATGTGCTGCTTTGCCACAGGCCCAAAAGCAAGGAATCCAACTGATCATGAACTGAAACTCCTTAAACTGTGGCCCAAACAGACCTTCTCTCCTTATGAGTTGATATCTCAGGTGTTTGCTTCAGTGAGAGAGCCAGTGGACTAACACATGGGCTCACGTTGTCTTTCTCTCACACAAACACACACACACAGTTGCCTCGATACTTTGGAATTACAACCAAAGAGAAAAATTCTGTTGTTTCTAAGCCTGAATCTGCTGCTTGGCACATAAAGGGATCAACACAGAAAGACACACTCACCAGGGCTTCCTATGCGCTTGTAGTGGTAGGGATTCATGCAGACTTCCTTCTGCTTGAAGCCAAAAGGGAACTTGCAGCACTCCAGGGGTTTCAGTTCATGGTGGCTCTGAAGATCTGGCCAGCGCCACACGCGGTAGTAAATGACGTGAGGCAGGGCCTTCCGGCTGGAGACCTGCAGCCTGCCGTCCAGCGGGCAGGGGATGGTGACACAGTGACTGGGCTGCCCAGGGCAGCTCAGGGCCTTCTCCAGCTCCTCCATGGCTCCCTTCTTCTTCTTCAGTCTTTTCACCAATGCAGCAACAGCCTTTTCTGACCATTTTTCTTCTTCGTCACACTGTTTCCACCCGAGAAGTCTCTTCATGGCTAGACTTGTGAAGGAAAACAAACTCATCATAATGATGGTGCTGGATACACACTCTGGGATGTGGTGAAATACAGGGGTCTCCCCATGTAAAGGGGCAGCAAAGGAGATCACGGTTTATTTACATAGGATTCTCTGTATCTTCTTAGCAGTCCTAACGGGTAGAAATCACTATTGCTGCTGTTCTAGAACGTGATCCAAAGTCAGCACCTAGAAAAGAAAAAAAGGGGGAGATGTTTAGAATCACACAACCATAATTAACTTAATTACTATGTGACAGGTGACTATTTTAAGTACTTTTATGTACAGAAGGTACCTGGCTTACAGTGATTCAACTTTACAGCTTTTCTATTATGCAATGGTTTTACTGGGATGGAGCCCTGTCCTAAGTCATGGAGCATCTGTCCCAGTTTCCCAAGGACTGAATGGCATTCCCCTGAAATTCACATACCAAAGCCCCAGCCCCTGGTGGGACTCTGGATGTGGGCCTCTAAGGAAGTATTTAGGAGCAAATAAAGTCAGTAGGCTGGCACCATACTCCAACAGGATTGACGGTCTTGTAAGAGGAAGAAGGAGATCCCCAACACCTGTGCCCAAGAACTGCAGAAGGGCTGTGTGAGCAAAGAGCATGAAGGCAGCCATCTGCAAGCCAGGTAGACAGCCCTCACCAGAAGACTGTCCAGACCCTCCATCCTGCACTTTCCAGCCTCCAGAAGTGAGAGAAAATAAATTTCTGTTTAAACCACCCAGTTTAAGGTATGGAGACTAGTGCAGAACTGTACATAATATTAAATCCTTTTAAAATCCTTTGAGACAGGTGATGAAACTGCTGCCATTTTGCAGATGAGTAAACTAAGGCAGTATAAAAGTTGTATGTCACTTTTTTTAATGTAAGCATTGGGATAGAAACAAATAACACCTTACTGTAAATAAATCCAAATTCTCAACTGATACTGTGATGTCTCTACTGAGATTCATTTGTAACCCCTAAAATATACATACCTCAATCAGCAAAAACTGAACTCAATGAAAGCAGTAAAAATACATCAATCTGAACACCTCTGATTTATTTAAGCTATATAAACTTAGCCTGTTAGGCTGTTTTCAGTAAACACGTCTGTCTACAGGAAATAGGGCAAGTGATGTAGGACATTAATCCTTGCTTTCACACTGACATGAAATGGCACTGCCATTAAAAAGATGAAGCACATGCTGACATGCTATGCCAAAGCCTACAGTCAAATTGTCTCACTGAGCTTTCCATCTAAGCTGCTCCAGATGAAGACAGAAGAGCTGAGGCAGGTTAGGAGACTCACTTCGACTAAGATGGGGTAGCAGCTAGTACCAGACTCACCACTTCCAAAAACACCACCAAATCAGAAAACAAAATGTCCAGCTTTTTAGAGGCACCACAGAAAAACTAAGAAAAATTTTAAAAGAGTTAAGAATTTTTTTAAAAAATTTAAAGAGCTAAGATCCTAGAGAGAAGGAATAAGCAAAGAAGTGAGCTGAATACCTTCTCTTCTTTTCCTCTCCAGGCATTTGCCAAAGCCTGTTTTAGAGAGCCACCAGGGAAACAGAAAGCAGCTATAAAGAAGCTAAGAAACTAAGCAGGGCCCCCAGCAGCCCAGTAATGCTAATATTTAAAAACGTGTGGGTGAGTGTCGACCAGGAAAGAGGAGTCCTGGTGAATACTCTGGCTTCCAGCAGAGTCTCCTGCAGGTGAAGGCTCAGTGCAAAGCCAAAACAGAACAGGAGCAGTCTGCACAGCACCAGAAGCCCAGAATGATCCTCAACCCTGACTGGGTCAAGGTGATGAATGTCACCCTCTAACAGCTGGACAAAGAAATGCAATACACCTCCTGAGGGAGAAGACATCATCTTCAGCCTCTACAAGGTTTTATTCACAATGTACAGCATCAACCAAAAGCTACCCAGGCATCCAGGAGGCAGGAACAGATGATCAAAACAAACAGAAAAGAAACTGACCTGAAAGGCCAACAAATTTCACAGTGAAACTGCCAAATACAGAGTTGAAAATGTCAAAAATTATTGACTGATATGCCAAGGAAAAAGAAGAGTGAGAATTTTAAGAGAACTCCAATTCATAAAAAACAAATAAATTAAAAATTCTAGAACTGAAAATAGCTAGTGAAGACTTTAAACAGGAAGACTTAAGGTTACCAAAAAAAAAAAAGAAAGAAAAAAAAAGTTCGTGATCTGAGAGAACAATAAAAAAATGTCTTGAGTTCAAGAGGGAAAATAAGAAAATAAAGAGACATAATGGATGCATTAAAAAGGTCTAGCACTCCAAGGGTTTTCCAAAATTGATAGTAGACTCTAGTCATAGATGTGTGAAACAAAAATACAAGTCTATATGTTTCAATGTGTCATCTCACAGTAAAATATCTAAAAATCTAAGATAAAACTCTTTAAAAGACATTATATTTCATATGAGGTTGAGAGCTATCATTCAACAGAAACAATGGAAATAAGACAATGAAAGGACATCTTTAGCATGGCAAATGTAAATAAATAGTAGGTGACTTAAAACTGGATTCCAGCAGACTAGATCTAAAAGAAACATGTAAGTTCTTTGGGCAGAAGGGAGAAGAATTCAGAAAGAAGTAAGGAACTACTGAAAATAATGAGGATCTCCAAAAGGGTAAATAAAGGTTAAGTCTAAAATAAATACTGATTTCACACAACAATAATATAAATATTTTGTGTTATTTAAATATATGTAGAATTAAAATGCAAAAAAGCAAAACAAACAAGAAAGCAAAACAAGTTAAATAAAGTCAGTGCTCTAAGTTTCTTGTATTCTCTAGACCACGGTAAAGCATTATTTATAATTGCCACTAAAAGTTATAAATTCAAGAGGAGAATGAAGGAATGGGAGGGAGGATAGGTAAGGAAAGACAGTGATTGCATCTGACCTAACTTTACTATGTACATATACAAATACACCACAGTAAATCTCACCACATCCAAAAGAATGGGGTCCTAATTAGAATAAGATATATTCCATGCTTGCATAATTATGTCAAAATGGATTCTGCTGTCATGTGTGTTAACTAAAGAAAAAACAATTAAAGAAGGGAGGGCTGGAGTTGTGGCTCAGTGGTAGAGCACTTGCCTAATGTGGAAGGCACTAGGTTCAATTCTCAGTGCTGCATATAAATAAATGAATAAAATAAAGGTCCATCAACAACTAGAAAAACATTTTAAAAAATAAAATGTATAAAAATGAGGGAGCTAGGGATACGGTTCGGTGGCAAAGTGTCTCCATGTTCAATCCCCAGTGCCAAAAAATAAATAAGTAAATAAATAATAATAATCCAAGTGTCAAGAGAAAAAGGGAACAAATAATAGATGACAAATAGAAAATAGTTATGATTTAGTTCCAATTCCCAAAGTATCAATAATTACTTAAATACAAACAGACTAAACTACAGCAACTGCAAGGTGGAACTGGGTGGGGAACACCACTTCACGGTGCTGTCCTCACAAGAGACACAGATTAAACATAAGGACACAGGAAGATTGAAAGCCAAAGAGGATGGAAAAAGCTACCTAATGTATATTCTAACCAAAAAGCTGGCACAGCGAGTTATCCATTCAGAGAAAATAAAATTTTAAGGCATCTCACCCAAGATTGAAAGGGGGAGGGTACAACATTTCATATGTTAAGGGTTGACCCACCACGTAGTCATCTCAACCTCCAGTTTATGTGCAAGTGATAATGGCCTCTATAAACATAAAGCAAAACCTGAAAGATTCAAAATGACAAACAAGCCCACAATCCAGGAGGGAGATTAAAATATTAACTGAGAAAACAAGCAAACAAAAATTGATACATATAGAAGAGAGACATGATTGAAGAGTTGTTCAACTTCAAGTTCACAGATCACTGTTAGGGTTTAGATATCTGATGTCCTCCACAAAAACTGATGTGTGAGACAGTTCAAGACAGTTTAGAGGTGAAATGACTGGTTAATGAGAGCTTTGACCCAATTAGTGCATTAATCTGCTGATAGGGATTAATTTGGTGGTTAACTGTTGGCAGGTAGGTTGTGGTTGGAGAAGGTGGGTTGCTGGGGGTACGCCTCCGAGGTATGTTCTGTCCTGGTGATCAAGCTTCTTCCTTCTCTGCCTCCTGGCTGTCATGTTCTGAGCTGCTTTCCTTCTCCACACCTTTCCACCATGATGCTCTACATCACCATGGTCCCAAAGCAATAGAATTAGTCATCTATGAACTGACGTTTCTGAAACCGTGAGCCCCAAATAAGCTTTTCCTCTTCTAAAACTGTTTTTGTCATGCCTTTTGGTCACAGTGATAATAAAGTTGACTAAAACAATAACTGTACCCCAAAACTGTAGAATACAAAATATTTTCAAATACACAAAGAATACTTGCCCAAGTTGACCACATATCAAGCAAATCTCAACATACATCAAAGAAGTAAAATCATTTAATTACTAAGATTCTTTAATTTTTTTCTCTTTTTTTTTTTTGGTATCAGGAATTGAACCCAGGGACTCTTAACCACTGAGGCACATCCCCATCTTTTTTTATGTTTTATTTAGAGACAGAGTCTTACTAAGTTGCTTAGGGGCTCCCTAAGTTGCTGAGGCTTGTTTTGAACTCATAATCCTCCTGCCTCAGGCCCCCAAGTTACTGGGATTACAGGTGTGCACCACTACACCAGGCTCCTTTAATCTTAATTTAAGAAACCAACGAAAATATTATCATTGAAAACAACCACACTTTTTAAACTATGAGTCAAGGAAGATATTACAGTGGAGACAAAATATTTTTAACTGAATGAGTATAAAAATGACACATCAAAAATTGTAGGATGTGAATTGAGCTGTTATTAGAGGGAAATTGCAGCTTAAATGCATACATTAGGGGGAAAAAAACTTTTCAGTATTCTATGTATCTTCCACAAGGGGGGGAAAAGGAATACTAAATCAAACCTGAAGAAAGTACAAGTAAATGAGAACAGAAACTTTTCTTCTAAAGTAGACTACAAAAAAACCCTGTTAAAATCAAAGTTGGTCCTTTGAAAATACTAATAAAATTGGATAAATCCTTAGCAAGACTAATCAATAAAAAAGAGAAGGCACAGATTACCAATAACAGGAATGCAATGGCAGAAATCATTACTGAGTCCTAAATTTAACAAGATGATTATGAACAACTGTAAATTGCATAATTGTGTAGGCTTGCAACCCTATGTCTGTTACAGGATGGCAATCTACACATCCCTTCCTCACTGGAAACGGTGACTGAGGGATTCTTCCAATTCCCCTTTCTTTGGAGTCTGGAAGTATACCTGGCACAAAGCACATCCTCAATAAATGTCTGATGTACTATTTTAGCCCTCTAAAGAACTAAGAAAGCAAAATGTAAAGGCTCAACTTTATTCAGTAGGTTACAAGAGGCAAGTTTTCTATTTTAAAGAAAAGAGTTTTACCAAATTTATGAATTATTCTGAGGCTGGTATTCTTGCTTTTAACAGGAAAGATAAAAAATAAATCAGGCTATTATCAAAAGTCACACTTGGTCAGAGTGTACCCACTGGTATGGTAATTTACTTTTTACTATAGATTGGTTTTGCACAAGAACCAGAAAGACAACTTCTCTTCAGACACCAGTAACAATTCATAGAGGAACTGTATTTCTTCCTGTACTGTACCTCATCTTTTAGTCCCCAAACAGTTTTTTAACCAATGATTTTCAAATAGAGGGGGTAAATTATCAAAATCACTTAGGGCAATGTCCAATTCTGATGGTAGTTTGTTATTATATGAGGGGAGTCTACTGGGGGTGATGTAATAAGAAGCAATACTTCAGTCCCTTGTTTTAAGTATTCTAATTGAGAATCACAAACCTGTGTTAAGTGCCTGTCAGACACAGAAACAAAGAGATCCAACATCCTGAAGGAGCTAACTAATGATTCAGTGGAAGAGCCAGGGTGTGAACAGACGACTCCCACAAAGCAAACCGCTATCTTGCCTGCTGACTCCAAAGCACTGTACTGAAATGATTTATCAGGCCATGTCTAGGACCTTGGACAGAAGACCTTGTTAGTACCAAGGTCAACCATGAGCACAGAAAGAGAAAAAAATGTCCATGTACTGTGGATTTGTATGCTGCTCACTGTGATACAGTGTGATAAACTGTAAAACAAGTACAAACAATGATGAGGTCTGCATGTTTGTGTCCCCATCCCCACCATGTCTATGCTGAAATTAGAACTCCCGAGGTGATAGTCTAGGAGGTGGGGTCTCTGGGAGGCTTAGGTTATGAAAGAAGACTTCTCTCAGATGGGATGACTGCCCTACAAAAGACCCCAGAGAGATGTCTCTGCTCTTCCACTTGTGAGATTGCAACGGGAAGAGGCCATCTGCCTAGAAGGAAAGAAGGCGCCTCACCAGACACGCACTCTGCCAGAGCCTTGATCTTGGACTTCCACCTCAAGAACAGCAAGAAGTGAACTTCTGTTGTTTGTGAGCCACCCAGCCTACCGCATTTTGTTACAGCAGCCCACGTGGACTAAGGCAAATCTAATACAGTGCAGAAAAGACCGATTAATTCTAGGAAGTTTTTCCAGAGGGGAAACATCAGGTAGGCCTTAAGGGATGAGCAGAATTTTGCAAAAATGACAGAACTCACAGTGTGAGCACCCATTCCACTATGGACACAGTTTCATACCTCACATTACTGACTACTTTGGCCTCACCAATAAACTCTGAAGTAAAGTCTGCTGTTCACCCTAAAGTGAAATATTAAAAAGTTAAATATCTGGTTCAAAGTTACATACAGAGTTGTAAGTGGCAGAGCCAATATCTGAATCCATTTTGCCTGATTCTAGAACCTGGGGTTTTAAACAACCTTTCTAACCCAATACCTTCCAGCAAACAGGTGATAACAATGACAGGCTTAATCTGGGTGGAAATGATACAAAGCTAGTATGAAGGACAGGGGCATGACCAGAAAGGGTCTGTGAAGCATCTCTCCTGTGGACAAACTGAGGTCTTAAATCAGTGTACCAGTGTGATTCAGTGTATGTTTCAGGAAGACATTAAGGTAATTCTTCAATATAGGGGGGCTTCTCCACACAAGGAGGAAAATAAAAAAAAATTAAAATTTTCACCTCACAAAACTGGAAGTGCCAGATGGACAGTAAATAACTGAATGCCATTTGCAAAGTGAAAAGATCATAAACCTGCATATAAACCTGTATATAAATGTGCATAGACAAAATGAATAAATACTGATGACTGATTTTTACCTACGTGATTTAAGCATGTTTTATAAACAAATCAAAGATGTAGCCTACCTTGCATAAGGTACTCAAATGAACTCATGATACTATGGCCTTGGCAAGATAGCCAATATTTTCTGTCCCTTTTTATACTTCCTGCCTTAGTTTATGTCCATAGTGAAGTGACCATATCAGTCTAAATTGCCAAATAAATACATGAGTCAGCAAACAGAGATTTTCTTCCCCCTTGTCCAAATACAAACACTTCACATGGATGGAAAAGAAAGCACCTGTCCAGAAAAGAACCACCATCTCCCCACTCCCACAGCCCTGTAAAATAGGAACTTGGTTCCAGAAGAAATTTACTCTAAGGAAATATTATAAAGTGAAAAGGGAAGAATGTTTCACACAATGATTTTCATGAGACAATGATTTACAACAGAAGAAAACAGAAATTCTAACAATCAGAAAATAGCTGTGAACTATGTGAATCCACTCAATGGAATAATGTGGAGCCCTTAAAATTATGTTCACAAAAACTACATAATAATTTTGAAAAGGGTTTGGGGTGTAGCTCAGCAGTGAAGTGTTTGCCTGGCATGTAAGAGACCCTGGCCTCCATCCCTAGCATCATACACACACAAACAAAAAACATCCTTTGTAGCCAAGCTTGGAAGTGCACACCTGTAATCTCCACAACACAGGAGGCTGAGGCGTAAGAATCACAAGTTTGAAGTCAGCCTCAGAAATCAAGTGAGACCTTCTCCTCCCTCTCAAAATAAACAAAAATAAAAAGACTAGGTGTATAGCTCAGTGGTAAAGCACCCATGGAGTTCAATCCCCAGTACCAAAAAATTAAAATAAATAACTTGGAAAAAACTATAAGCAAAATTTAAATGGAATATGTGACATGAACAACTATGTAAATAAACTAAAATAACAGTGGCTGAGTCTGGAAGATCAATTCTCTCTCCTTTTCTAAACTTGTCCAAGTATTTAGTGAAAAATTTTAATTCTTTTTTTAAGTCCTGCTATGCCAACATTTGCTAATTATAAAACACACACACAAAGCAATTCATGAGCTGAAGTCACATACACACTCTACTCAGAAGTCAGGTTGACTTCCCCTGAGCTCCAGCACTGGAAGTAATAATGATGCAGTTTAAGGCTGGGTTCTAAGTTAGAAGCCTCTCCCATGGAGTCTCACCCAAGAGGAGGATTTCTATTAGGTCTGCTGGAAGACGTTCTTATAATACCTAGAAGATGTTCTTATAATGCTCCTCCTTAGATACAGTATTCATTATTGTTAAGAAGAAAAAAAAATCAAGGAATTTTTAAATACTTCTAAGAGCTGTGTAAACAGCTTCATATTTAAAGAACGTATTTAAAGAATTAGCCATGGCATTCTCTCCACCATGGCCTCATCAAATAAAGAAGCACATAATTGTCCAACTGTGTGAGTGACAACGATACACTCTCCACCACTCCACAACTTACAGATCCCAGCTTCCCACAGGAAGTTCTAAAGGACAATTATTCTAGCTTTTATCTGAAGGTACAGTTGGCCCTCAATGCCCATGGGTTCTGTACTTGTGGACTCACCCAACAGTAGATAGAAAAGAAAGAAAAAACTACATGTGTTCACCATATATATGCTCACTAAACAACACTATTTGCACAGCACTTACATTGAATGAGGTATTACAGAGATAAGTTAAAGTGTAGGGAATGAGGAGCATGGGTTACCTGCAAACCTAGGCCATTTTATGTAAGGAACTCAGGCATGCATATTTTGGTATCCTTGGGGATCCTGGACCCCACCACCCACAGATGCCAGAGGATGACTGAAGCTTTAAGATAAAGATGAGGGGAGAGGAAAGCAAAAAATGGCCAACACTCTATCAGCTTCAGCGAGCGGCTGTTTTACGATTCTTGCACTGGTATGGAAACCAGGCAACTAGACAGGATGAATGAGTCCATTAAATACTGAGGACACAATTATTCAGTAAGATAAAACATGGATGCAAAATATGACTAGGGAACAAAAACCAGACTCCTACCTTATAAAAAAGGCACTGAGCGAAGATGACTGGCCTGCAGTCACTGAGGCAAGGGGCTCACCTTTCCCCTCACTTGCTCTTTGGTTCACTACTCTGACTTAAGTAAGGGTAAGATATCATGGCATAAAGACCAAAAGAATTAAGAAACAAAAACACATGTAATAGATTAATTTGCCTTGAGACTGTTTAACAGCTGGATAAGTTATTCAAGAAAAACAGACAAGTTCATACTAACTCAATAAACCAATTGAACACATGTGCCCAGGCTTATGCCAGGGAGCTACCTTCTTAAACAGACTGATCTTACAACTACCTAGAAAAAGCAAGACCTGCGCTCCTACAGCAGATGCACAAGGAGCTTCACAGTGCTAATGAGCCAACTATTGAATTTTGTAGTTCAGTGTTTTAACCCTTCTGCTGTATGCTTGCTAGATGCCACACAGATGTAAAACACCTCAGGGTAGGAGGTAAGTTGCACAAAGTGATCAGTGGTGATATGAATTAGCACTGTGGAAAGGTATATGTGATCTAGCCTAGCATCCAATTTTAGGGAGGGTTCAAGGACTGATTAAGTTAATTCCTGCCACCTAAAATACTTAAATTAAAACATAAAAAAGGGTCAAATGGGGGGCTGCAGATATAGCTCAGTTGGTAGAGTGCCTTGCATGCACAAGGCCCTGGGTTCAATTCCCAGCACCACAAAAAACAAAAACACAAAAAGGGTCAAAGGGGAACATATCAAGGGACCTGTAATGCAACTTCCATTACTGCTTGATTTCACTTAGGTACTGAAGTCAGCTGTGTAATTCTAACAAAAGGAGAACTGTCAAAACAGATTATGAGTCCCAAGGTTTTTTCCAGAGACATCCCAAATTTCCTGACACAGAAATCACAGACTAACAGAAGACTATACTACAATGGGGATTCTCACAGGACTGCATCCTGTACCCAGCAGTGGAACATGTGACCCAATTCTGGGTGCATGGGATAATGGATGGGAGTGTACTCTTTCATTAATCAGTTCAGCTACATGATCAAAAACTTCATTTAACAAAAGAGACTGAATATAAAGAGGTACAATTTCTAAGTCTTGTATTTTCTTTGATATTTTTTCACTTATCATCTCTGGGCTATATTTTAGACTTCAAATGCACTTAGAAATAGGATTATTATACTGAAATATTGAAAGGTTATAATTTGTATGACTTTGAGCTTCAGGAGGAATAAAATAAAATCATATAAAAATATGGTTTTCTTCTAACCTCCAGTTACAAAGACAATATAGTAAAAAAAATGGGGGGGTGTATTTGTTCTCTAAAGCAAGTCATATATAAAGAGAAATTCAAAAGAAAAAAGTTTCTGTATAAAATTTGTTGGTTCATACAGATTATTTAGAAAAATTTTGAGGAGACACTTAATGAAAAAGAGAAACCTATTAACTTCTGGGAAGAACATGGAAAATAGATTTTGTAGAAAGTGTCAAAGTAAATAATAGGACACCATCATTGCTGCAGTATGCGTGGCCACAATGAAATAAAATATAAAGAATTATGTCAATCTTCTTCAGATATAAGTTTTACTTGAAGCTTGATTTGTGTATGTTCCACACTTTGTAAGTACTAAAATGATAGTTCAATAGACACTTTACTATTCCAGAGAATGAGTTTCTTCATTTTTTTCTAGATTGCTGTAGTATATTGTATATCTTTCTAATATAAACTATGAGAAATTGACCATTATTTAATGAAAGAGATGCTGGACGATTCAATATTAATGTCATCCATTATTGGCATGTAAAACTGAGAAAGATTCATTAACTGTGCTCATAGAATTTTGGTCCCATGGGAGAGGTACAGGTCAAGTCCAAAGCCATTGATGGGAAAGATGAAGAATGATTGACTCTCAGAGCATGGGTTTCTAGCTAAAATCTGTTCCTTGCTCACTGTGTCAAATTTTTCTCCCAGTCCTCTCAGGCTGATTCTCTAGGTTAATATTTTGGAGATCATGTTTACCATAGTAAAGGAAATAATGTACTAAACCCAGTGGCAGTGTTGACAAGTTTCCCAAATTACATTTGGCTCAGGCTTTTGCAGAGAAGGAGGAGACAGGGAAAGAAGGTGCTGGCACAAAGTTATGGCTTGGCATAGGGCTGTGGAAGGTTCAGAGTAACTAGAGGCCCAGAAGGCAGAATACACCTGGATAGCAAGGAACTCCTGTGGCCATGAGAGTCTGCAATACCCATACCAGGTATAGCACACCAAATACATCATGCATGAGCAGATGGAGTCATGGGGAATGAAAAACACTTGCCTAACCTCTCTTCCATGTTAGACTGACCCAGCCCCATTAAGCACATAGTGGACAGCATGTGAAAGTGATGGTCAGGGTAGCACAGAGTTGGACAGGGCATCATGGCAGATACACTCCATCTGATTTCTGGGGTGAGCTGGTTCATTCCCATCCATAAAAGCCTTGTGACATTCACAGAGCTGAAGGATATATTGCTGGTTGAGAACTTTGGAAAGCTTCCTCTAGTGAGTCTGGGCAGAGGTGGCAATGTAGGGGTGGCGACTGCCTTGAGAAAGCAGCTGAGAAATGGATGAATTGGTGTTTCAAGAGACTTCAGAGTCGATGCCTGGTCTGATAAGAATCATGATTCAATGCTCCAACTTCAAGCTAATTTGCCAAATGAGATACTTCCATCCTAAACTCTCTATGCAGCAGAGAAAACAGGCCTTTCCAAGACTCAAGGGGATAAAAAGTGGCCAAGAAAAGAAAGATATGATCTCCCAGAATGCAATGGAGGATGTCTCTTCTAATTACTTTCTTTCAAATATTTAAGTTACCACAGGCAATGAGTGTAATGCTCTTTTTAATGAGAATTTTATTGATTATTGATTTCATTGGAATGAAGTATCCAGAAGAAATGTGGTAATGGAAGTATGATTTACTTCTTTATCGATACTTAATCACTCAACAATAACAGCAATGCAAATCTAGGGCTCTAATACATTCACATGTCAAAAAGAAAATATGCTCAACACTACAGGTCATGAATCCATCACATGAATAAAACTGAAGTCTAAAAATTGAGGGGAAGCTCCTAATATAAATGCTACAAATTAACTATTATGAGAAGGAAATAAAGTAGTTCAAGACCTGTTAACACAAAAATAATAGTAGGAAAGTAAAAGTTTGCAAGTAAAAAATGCATTGTATTTTGGAAAGAAAATGCAAATCCTGACATGGAACAGACTTGAAAAACAGCTACATATGCTTTCTTCTTCTCTGGTCTTCTTTCTCAGGAGTGATTAGCTTCAATTCAAATCTACCTCTTGAAAATCTGCCTCTAAATGCATCAGAACATCAGAACACATGGACCTTCATGGACCTCATTTTGTATCCTCAAGATTAGTTTCAGGTTGAAGACATGGAACTCAGGTGTTTCTTCTACCTAATTTTATTGATACAGTTTAAATGAGAAAGTACCCAATATGATGTGAGTAAAAGTAGTCAAATTCAGTGTGTTTTTGTTTATATTGTTTTGTACTATGTATTGATCCCAGGGACAATTTAGTGATTTACCACTGAGCTATATAGATAACACACCTTATTTTTTTCTGAGGCAGGGTTTTACTAAATTGTCAAAGCTAATCTCAAGCTTTTCATTCTCCTTCATTATCCTCCTGAGTAGCTGGAATTACAGGTGCACATGAACATGCCTGCCCAAAGTCAGAACTTCTAAGAGGAAACAAATATGTAAAGCACTTACAAAATATACCTCAAGATGAAAAGAACAAGTATCTATCTCTTTCAGAAAACATGAATGTCATTTTGTTTTTATCTCCATAGTAATAATTTACTTATTAAATAATAAATCTTATGTGAATAATTCTAGGATTTGTCATGTGCTATGATATACATCATTGTTTTGGCCAGCTATTTTGTTCCTGTGACTAGAAGATCTGACCAGAACAATTTTAAAGGAGGAAAAATTTATTTGAGGACTCATGATTTCAGAGGTTTTAGCCCATAGAAGACTGGCTCCATTTCTTGAGGTTTGAAGTAAGGCTGAACATCATGGTGGTAGAGTGTGGCAGAGGCAAACATTGCACATTGCTATCAGAAAGCAGAGAGAGAGAGAGAGAGAGAGAGTCTCCACTCTCCAGATAAAAAAAATATAAACTCCAAAGCCACATTCCAGTTCCAGTCTCCTCCAGCTACACCCTACCACTTCAGTTACCACTGAATTAATCCCTATTAGATGATTTAATATCAGATTAAGACTCTCAAAACTCAATCATTTCTACTATGAACTTTCTTGCATTGTCTCACAAGTCAGCTTTTCGAGGATACCTCACATCCAAACCATAATATTTGACCCATGTCTCCCAAAAACTCACAGTCATCTGACAATGCAAAATACATTTAGTTCATTTCCAAGAGTCCCCATAGTCCCAAGAGTTCTAAGAATACTCAAATTCAAGTCCAAAGTCTTGCTCAAGGCAATCCCATATTGTGAGCTCCTGTAAAAGTAAAAGAAATTTATAAATATCCAGCATATAAATGTTCTGAGTAAACATTTCCATTTACAAAAATATGAGCATAGAAAGAAGGAGTGGGACCAAAGCAGAATTGAAATCCAGTTGGACGAGCAGGTACTTTAGCTGCACTTGCACAATCTTGGTCATATGGCATTGTGATGTTTTCCCCAAAGGGCTTGTGTAGCTCCACCCCTGTGGCCATGTATTTTGCAGCTCAATTGGCCTTCATGCTGGCTTGTCACTCTTCTATTACTGCAGGTTTCCTAAGACAATATCCCATGTTTCTGGTCACAGAGATGTCCACTGCTGCTTTGACTGTCTCCTGACATCTCCACAGTTTATCTGCTCAGGGGTTGCCTGCAGGGATTCCAACTGTGCTGCACATTTCCTGGCTTCCAAGGTCTTCCTTTGAAATCTTAGTGGAAGTTTCCCTGACCCCCTACTTCCAGCATTCTGCATTCCTGCAGAACCAGCAACTTGTGGTTGATTCCAAAGTCTGCTGCCATCTTGAACAGTAGCCTGACCTTCCCGGGACCTTTCTGCAATAGCCCCTGAAGGTCTTAGTAGTTGAGCACATTATAAAAACTTCCTATGTTCCCTTGTGCAAGAAGTGTGCCCCACTAGTCCCTTCTCAAGAGAATTTCAATTTCACTCCCTTGAGCTTGAGATGGAGGTGGTATTTTGGGATCTTGAATTGCCCTCAAGCCACCTTTCTCATCAGTTTTAGGCATAGTTTTTAGCATTCCTTTAGTGGCAGTAATATCTTTAACAACTGCAACGTCCTTAAACATAATTTTAAACTTGCCTCTCAATTTCATGTTTTTAAAATCTTTCTGCTCTGATCTTTCGTCCTGATTATCCCAATAAATTTGGCTAAAAGAATTCACAATATATTTGCTACATCCTAAATGCTATGCTGCCTACACATTTCTTCCATAAGAATAAGAAGCCCATTGTTTTCAAAATCAGCCTCATAGAAAGTCTCCAGACACAGTGAAAATGCACACCACTTCACAGCCAGAGCATAACACAAATGGCCTCTATTCCAACTACCAATAGAATCCACCTATTTTGAACCCTCTTGAGCCCTGTCTTCACTGATCATGGTCCTATATCAATACTGGTATTCTGAACTCCCACCAGAATTGGCCATTAAGCTTCACTTACAGCAATCTAAAGAATGTTCAGCTTTATCTTACATATACTTATCCACTTTAACCTCAATATTTTCTTTGAATTATATGACCTTATAGGGAAAATGACAGAAATAGCCCAATCTATTTTCAGCAATTCATTATTATGTCATTTAAATGGTAAAAGTATACTGCCTCACCCATAACACTGAGGTGAGAAGTAATTTAACCCTACTTCTCTTAGACTGGGGTGGCCACTCCTGATTTAACAGTTTTAATATTTAGACGTTATGTCTCTCTGGTATTTGGGGTGAAGGTAACCCTCTGAATCTGCAAGTTTCACAACCTCATGTTAAAACAAACTTAGATGACTATATTCACAGGATCTATCTATATTAAATAAACACATACATTCTTTTATGTCTTACTTTCTAACATTTTCCAGAACATTTACATTTGACTGGGTATCATAGGCAATCTAGAGATGGTTTAAAGTGCACAGATGGGTGTGCATAGGTTATATGCCATTTCCTAAAAATAACATTTGCATACCTGGGTTTGAATATCTATGGAAATCCTGGAACCCATCCAAGTCAGCATTTGGATCCATTTTGTTATAAGTTTTCAATGGCTTTTTTATTAATACGTCAATTTTGACATCATGTACATGATATAGTGACACAACCACATATAAATGCAACATACAATATATAGATATGGACATACATGCATAAAACGGATATAAAACAGTTTTTATAGATTTTATCAGGTATTATTTTCCCAAAGAAAGCATTAAAAAAGACATACAGATAGTTATCAAAAAGACTGTCATATTTAATAATTTAAAATTAGGCATGAATTTTTATATTTTGACTCCAACATGTGAAGGGCCTCTAAATTTGGTGCTGTTGTGAGTAGTATCTGATTTTTATCATGATCATTGTATATTCTCCCTACTTAGATCACTTCAAAGGAGGTCTCACATTTTTCCAGTGTAGTTAAGGTCTAACCCTTAAATAATAAGACATCTGGAAACAAAAAAAAAAAAACAAACAATGGACTAGAAGCTCCAGATAGAAAAAGTAAATTCACACACACACACACACACACACACACACACACACACACACACACACCAAACTAAAAACAAAACAAAACACATTGAGCTCAGCAAGACAAGTTTGAAAAATTTACACATCCATAATACTGTAGTAAAGAACACATGGAAAATATTAATTGCAATGATGTTCACTTTTCAATCAGCTTAAAGACAGATCACATATTCACAGAATGTGCAAGCCCAGGAAGTCTTCAGAAAAGTGTTTAAAATGTTAATAAAAACTTGCACATATGAAATTCTTTAATTTTCCCTTAATATACTTATCAGAGAAGAGAAAAAAGTTCACAGGGATTATGTCATACCCTGACATTCCCAGGTCTGATGCAGCTGATTTTTCAAGATTTTCTATTTTACTAGTTTTTCAAGATTTTCTATTTATGCAATGGAGAAAAGATAGCCTCTTCAACAAATGGTGCTGGGAGAATTGGAAATCCATATGCAACAGAATGAAACTAAACCCATATCTCTCACCATGCACGAAACTAAACTCAAAATGGATCAAGGACCTCGGAATCAGACCAGAGACCCTGCAGATTATAGAAGAAAAAGTAGGTCCAAATCTTCATCTTGTTGGTCTAGGACCAGACTTCCTTAACAGGACTCCCATAGCACAAGAAATAAAAGCTAGAATCAACCACTGGGATAGATTCAAACTAAAAAGCTTTCTCTCAGCAAAGGAAACTATCAGCAATGTGAAGAAAGAGCCTACAGAGTGGGAGAATATCTTTGCCAATCATACTTCAGATAGAGCACTAATCTCCAGAATCTATAAAGAACTCAAAAAACTCTACTCCAAGAATTCAAACAGTCCAGTCAACAAATGGGCTAAGGAAATGAATAGACACTTCACAGAAGAAGATCTACAAGCAATCAACAAACATATGGAAAAATGTTCAACATCTCTAGTAATAAGAGAAATGCAAATCAAAACCACCCTAAGGTTCCATCTCACCCCAATTAGAATGGCGATTATCAAGAATACGAGCAACAACAGGTGTTGGCGAGGATGTGGGGAGAAAGGTACACTCATACACTGCTGGTGGGGCTGCAAATTAGTGCAGCCACTATGGAAAGCAGTGTGGAGATTCCTTAGAAAACTTGGAATGGAACCACCATTTGACCCAGCTATCCCACTCCTTGGCCTATACCCAAAGGACTTAAAATCTGCATACTACAGAAATACAGCCACATCAATGTTCATAGCTGCTCAATTCACAATAGCCAGACTGTGGAACCAACCTAGATGCCCTTCAATTGATGAGTGGATAAAGAAACTGTGGTATATATATACTATGGAATATTACTCAGCCATAAAGAATGATAAAATTATGACATTTGCAGGCAAATG
Organism: Sciurus vulgaris; assembly: GCF_902686455.1. Taxonomy (NCBI): domain Eukaryota; kingdom Metazoa; phylum Chordata; class Mammalia; order Rodentia; family Sciuridae; genus Sciurus; species Sciurus vulgaris. Next base: position 11,849 of record NW_027632462.1, on the reverse strand, counting down.
GATGAAATTGGAGAATATCATGCTAAGTGAGATAAGCCAATCTCAAAAAGCCAAAGGACGAATGATATCGCTAATAAGTGGAGGTTGACACATAATGGGGGGGAGGGAAGGGTTAGAGTTAGGGTTAGGGAGGGGGGCAAGTATGGAGGAAGGAACTACTGTACAGAGGGTAAAGAGGGGTGGGAGGGGTGGGGGGAAGGGAAAAAAATAACAGAATGAATCAAACAACATTGCTCTATGTAAATTTATGATTACACAAATGGTATGCCTTTACGCCATGTACAAACAGAGAAACAACATGTATCCCATTTGTTTACAATAAAAAAAAATAAAAATAAAAAAAAAGAAGAATGAAAAAAAAAAAAAAAAAGCTTTGATAAAAAAAAAAAAAAAAAAAAGATTTTCTATTTTACTGTCTTTTCCTTTTTTAGAATTTAGGTAAAAATTTACTAAAATGGTAGAAAGGCGCAACATAAGAAAAAAGAAAGAAGTCTGCTATGTTCCAGAGAAGCTTAGAATTAAAGTGACACCTAGTCCTCTGGTTTGTAATCACTTTGGCACTACTCAAAGTAACTTACGTTTCACATGGATATCTGAAAGACATTTAAGGAACAAGGAAGCTACCATTTTGACAATAGGGGTTAAATAGTCATACATATCACAACTTGGACCATTTTTTTCCTCCCTTTTTGTTTAACAAGTCCAATTGTAAGACCATGTAATATTTTATTCTTCCCTCCAGAGTTTATTTTCTTCATTCTGAGCTGATAATTAAACAAGCTCAGGTACACAGTAAACCTAAACATTACTTTCATAAAAATAGTGTGGAAAGTTCAGCATATTTTTAATGCATTGCAGAGCAGTGAGAACCTGGTACTTTATCTGTAAGACAGAGGGAAGATTAGGCATGTCCTCCAATATTCCTTGTACTTATAAACCAGACTATTTTCTGGTTTTCTCTGAATACTAATGCATGGTTCAAAAAGAGCAGGTCTGTACAGTGGCAGATTTATCTTCTATACGGAAACATAAAGATAGAAAGAGGCCTTTTGGATTCTCTAAACTTACCAACATGTCCCAGATAGAAGCTGCATATCATGAACTGGATAATCTATGTGAAATAATTTAGACATGTTTAAAATTTGGTATTTTGAAACCAACAGAAGTTGAAAAAAATTTTGCAGAGAAGACAAGTTCCCACTAAGAATGAAAGATAATTTATTTTGATAATTATTTGAGTTAAGTAGGATATTTGCCAAGAAGAAGCTTCATTTAAAATTGTCTCCTCAGCCCTCAGAGTCACAAGACAATGGCATATTGCTATGTTTCTCAATTTGAACTAGGAGGCAAGTCTGATATAGTCAGGGTGCTATTCTCAATTGAAAAGGCAAACAATTGAACTCCCTGAAGAAAGAGTGAAACAGGGTCATCAATTGTAATGAAGTGACAGAACATTGTAAGGAATTTTTTTCTGTGAAGAAAGGATGTCTTTTGAAAGTCTGAAAAACAACACTTAATTTTCAATATAGGAAAGTCTATTTTTGTATGTTCACACAATGACACCCTTTCTAATATGTGGAAATCAGTAACAGAATTGGGATTTGGATGCCAGAAAGTGTCTGAGGCCCTGGAAGTCCATATACACTTTCTATGGACACTTTAGAGAGAACAGGTATCAGAACTGAGAGTCATCTAGAGAGAGAGCATTTGGGAGTACCCTGCACACTTGGTTTTACATTGGAAAGAGGCTATTTTGAAGAGAAGAGAGATTCTTTGCTTCATATTCTGGTGATTAATGGGACATTATTCATCCAAGTATCTCAAAACAGCCTAAGACTGAAGATTTCTCTGAGTTCAATATGCTCTTCTCTTAAATTCCCCAATGATTCTTCAATAATTAATCATTTTGTCTAACTGATCCTCTGAGAATTTTTTTTCTCCCATCTATTCAGAGATCAAATATTTAAAAGTCACTTTGTTCCTCCATGATAAATAAAATTATGGCATTTTTAGGAAAATGGGTGGAACTGTAGAACATTATATTCACTGAAATATGCCATATATGCAACAAGAAATACATATGTTTTCTCTCATATGTAGATACAAGAGATAAAATGAAAAATTTGATTGCATTAAAATAGAAGAAAAGGGCTAGGGATATAGCTAAGTTCATAGAGTGCTTGACTTACAATCATAAGGCCCTGGTTTCAATTTCCAGCACCACAAAAAGAAAAAATAAAATAAAAGGCCAAAGAGGAAAAGAAAATTTCTTGTAGCAGTGTTGCACAGAAACAATTGAATTCACTGTGAAATTTCTATATTTGGGGAAAATGCACAGGAATTCTGCATAAGAAACATTTCAATCATTACAAAATTTCTTAATTATCAATATAGAAAAATATTTAATAAATAGAGACAGAGTAGGTGAATGCAATAAATTAATCATTGTTAGTATATGATGTGACACACACAAGCCCACTGGAAAACCTTTGGCAGAATGGGAAACTTCATATGTACAACCATCAAGATGCTCTTTGAAGAAAGCCCAGAATATTTTTTTCTTGGAAGGTCCTTATCTAAAGGGAATAAATCTGGGTAATTTCCATTTGTCTAACAGAGTCTGAGAGATCTAAACCCATACATTATTTAACCTTGCAAAACAATTTACCACTGCAGTAAAGAGATATTTCATGACATGATGCATTTTATGCAATATGACTCCTGCACTATTAGCATTGGAATAAACTTCAAAAATATATATATTTTTGTAGTTTAGTGCTTTGTGACTCAGAGGATTCTGTATAAACACCTGGAACAAACCCACTCTGTCTGGAATGAAGACTTACATGGAAATTTGAGAAACATATAACTCCTAGAACTGAACCGTTCTATATTTATGAAATACAATTTTGGCCAAACATAGGTGAATTGAATTATTCTTCTGATGAAAAGACTGAGAAGACATTGAATGAAACCAGCTGGGAAGGCAGGAAATATAAAATTGCTTTGTGCTAATGGAATAGTAACTTTGAAGCTGGAAATTCTGAGGAAAATGAATTATCAGAATGGGAACAAAAGGCAGCTATGGCAGCTTAGTATTGCCTAGGTAAAGGAATTTACATAACTGAGAAGTAGTTTTCAGAGCACAAGAGAGTGGCCAAGCTCCAGAGGAGGCAAGCAAAAATTTGAGGTTATAACCTTTCCTTCAGGAAGAGATACAATCAGGGTATTTCATTTTACATGGACACTAGGCCAAAAGATAAGGTCTGATATTTTTTGGTACCCAAAATTGGTATTTTTTCTTAGTGATTGATGCCCTATTCAGGCTTGGTGAGAAATTGTGGATATCTCCATATACATATTAATATATAGAATCAAGATGTATGATTACATGAACTGTTACATCTGATCATTTGCCAACCACAATACTAAACATCTTCTTCACATTTTTCATCTCTCAGGTCACCTTTACTGAACTGATTAAAGAAATAATTTTTTCTGGTAGGGCTGCAAAAAAAAAACACAGGAAATTCCTGGTAATTCTGTGTGTTTCAGAAAACCTCACGGAAATTCTGTATAAATAGTATTTCACATGCCAAAGTACTTCTTAAATATCAACATAAAACACATCTTTGGAGAATAAAAAACTTCAGAATAGCTGACTGCAATCATTATGACCATTGAGAGACTGTACAATGTGACACACCACAAGTCCATCAAGGCTCCTGGCAGAAAGATAAAAACACGTTGAGGCATTGATTTTTCCATAAAAATAACTCGACATTATATTCCCCAGTGTCTGTGGGGTATTTATATTGAGGGAACAAATATTCCTAAGGCAGTCCAGCAGCCCTAAACTATGTTTATTTTTCCCATGGCACTGCTTCAAATACACAGTACATTTATTTTATAAAGGTCATGATTTTTACAGTCAAGACAGGTTCTGCTGATGGATCAGAGAAAATTCTGGGAGATCAGAATTTAGTTTATGACAGAACCTGTGCCCCTGAAGGGAGAACCTGAAGAGCAATACCTAATGGAGCTGAGAGTGCAGAGCTGCAGGGGGACTGCTGAAACATAACAGGAGTATGTCAGGTCAGTTTTGGAAGACCACTGACATAAAAAATTTAATCCATGAGAATATCAAAGTTCTTGAGAGCCCATCCCTCACCACAGTGTACAAAACCCCTACAATTGGAAAATTTAAGATTTAATACATCCCTCTGAATTTTAATTTTGCTTTAAATTGATTCCACCTTTCTTCTTCCTTATTTCTCATTTTTAAATTGGAATGATTACTTTTTGTTAATTTTTTAATGGTTTATACACACACACAAAAACATACACATACATAAATATCTTGCCTTGAGCCTCAAAAGGGTTTTTGGAATTGTACTGTTTTCCTGTATTAGGGATTGTACTCAGTGGCAGTCTAACACTGAACTATATCTATATAGATTTTATCATTTAAAATTTTGAGAAAAGGTCTTCCTAAGTTGCTTGGGCTGGTGTCAAATATGTGATCTCCATTTCTCAGCTGGGTTGCATTCTTTATCTGGCACACACAGTACTATCTCACCACAAGAATATTTTAAAACCAAAATCTGAGATATTATGTAATCAATCATCATTCCTTTTGCAATACATACGTACTTACACAAAATTTGAGAAATTACTAAATGGGGCAAACTTGGATAAGTAGAATCTCATGCTGTGCCATAAAATTGACAGACTGTCCTATAATTTAATATATCTGGAGCTCAAGTTTAAATTATGCTTAAATAAATGCAAAATGAGAAACACAAGTTTTATGTATACTTTTTAAATATTTATTTATTTTTATTCCTTTTAAACAAATGGAATACAACTTTTTTCTCTGGTTGTACATGATGCAGAGTTGTATGATTTGTGTAATCATACCTATACGTAGGAAAATAATGTCTGTCTCAATCTGTGATTTTTTTCTTCTCCCACCCCTTCCAGCCCTCTTTCCTCTATACAATCCATCCTTCCTCCATTCTTGCCTCCCTCCCATCCCCCATTAGGTATTATCATTTTCTTATCAGAGAAATCATTTGTCCTTTGTTATTTTGGGATTGCCTTATCTCACCTACCATGGTATTCTCCAACTTCATCCATTTGCCTGCAAATGCCATAATTTTCTTCTTTTTTATGGTGGAGCAATATTTCATTGTGTGTATGTACCACAGTTTATTTATTCATTCAGCAATTGAAGGGTATCTATGTTGTTCCACAATCTAGCTATTGTGAGTTGAGCAGCCATGAACATTGATGTGGTTGCATCACTGTAATATGCTGATTTTAAGTTCTTTGGGTATAGGCCAAGGAGTGGGATAGCTGGGTCAAATGATGGTACTATTCCAAGTTTTCTAAGGAATGTCTGCACTGCTTTCCAGAGTGGTTGCAATAATTTGCAACCCCACCAGAAATGTATGAATGTACCATTTCCCCCACATCCATGTCAACACCTATTGTTGCTTTTATTCTTGATAACTGCCATTCTACTTGGGGTGAGATGGAACCTTAGGGTAGTTTTGATTTGCATTTCTCTTTTTACTAGAGATGTTGAACATTTTTTTATTTATATGTTGACTGCTTGTAGATCTTCTTCTGTGAAGTGTCTGCTCATTTTCTTAGTCCATGTGTTGATTGGGTTATATGTATTCTTGGGGTAAAGTTTCCTGTTTTCTTAATAGATTCTGGAGATAAGTGCTCTATCTGAAGTATGTGTGGCAAATATTTTCTCCCACTCTGTAGGCTCTCTTTTCACATTGCTGATAGTTTCCATTGCTGAGAAAAACTATTTTAATTTGAATGTTTCCCAATTATTGATTCCTGCATGTATTTCTTGTGCTTTAGGAGTCATGTTAAGGAAGTTTGGCCCTAAGCCAACATGATGAAGATTTGGACAACACACCCACACCAAGGCACATTATAATGAAAATTCATAACATATAAAATAAAGATAAAATTTTAAAGGCTGTGAGAGAAAAAAATACAAATTACATTCAGGGGGAAACCAATATGAATATCAGCAGATTTCTCAACCCAGACCCTAAAAGTTAGAAGGATCTAGAACAGCATTTTTCAAGCTCTGAAAGAAAATGGATGCCAAGAATCTTAAACCCATCAAAACTTACCTTCAGATTTGATGATGAAATTCTGTCCTTTCATGATAAACAAAACTAAAAGAATTTACAAATAAAACCTACAGAATATTCTCAGCAAAATATTCCATGAGGAAGAAATTATTAAAAAAAGATGTAAGTCAGCAAAGGGAGGATCTATTCTAAGGGAATAGCCAAATAAAGGAGAAACCAATCCAAGTTAAAAACCAAAAATAAGCCAAAATGACTGGGTATAAAAACCATAACTCAATAATTACCCTGAATGCTAATGGCCTGAACTCATGAATCAAAAGACATAGACTGGCAGAGTGAAATAAAAGAAAGACCCAACCATATGCTGCCTTCAAAGACTCATCTCATAAAAAAGGATACCCACAGACTAAAGGTGAAAGGATAGGAAAAATATATTATATATACTTTTAATATGACTTTTATTTTAATTTCTGTATTGTACTCCATTTAAAACAATGGAGTTCACTTATTTAACCTTTTATTACCAATAGATATTTGAATTGTTTTCAGTGTACACATAAAGCTGCAGCAATTTGTCATTTGCATGGTGAACATATATAGGCATTCTTACTATATATATGCATAAGAATAAACTCATTGAGCAACACCAGAAGCATATGTCCATCTCTACATGATATCACCAGAGATTTCAAAAGTGGTTGTAAAATTCCACATCCAGGAGCAGTTGTGCATGCTTGTAATCACAGTGGTTTGGGAGGCTTAGGTAGGACTATCATGAGTTCAAATGGGAGGCACTCTCTAAATAAAATGCAAAAATAGGGCTGGGGATGTGATTCAGTGGTCAAATGCTCCTGAGCTCTTTACCTGGTACAAAAACAATTCACAACAATACAAGTTTATAAGATTCCACATATTCTATCTCCTTTCAAGTCTTTTTTGCTCTTTTTAGATATACAGAATAGAGTGCATTTTCACATATCATACATACATGGAGTATAATACATATAATACATACATGGAGTTTAACATTATAATTAGGTTCTCATTGTTTTGCTGGGATGTGATGTGTATGATGTGGAGTTTTATTGGTTTTATATTCATATATGAACATAGAAAACTTATACCTGATTCGTTCTACAGAATTTTCTATTTCCCCTTCCTTTTCTTTATCCCTCTTTGGCTAGTCCAATGAACTTTTATTCTTCCCTTATCCCTTGTTGTTTGTTAGAATCCACATATCTTAGAGAACTTTTGGCCTTTATATTTTGTGATTGGTTTACTTCATGTAGCATTTTAGTGTCCAGTTTCAAAATTTTTAGAATGATATTACTAATTTAAAATTTTGATTAATTTTCTATAAAAATTTGATGATATTTTGGTTCTGGTCTTATATCCTGTGTAGATTTGAACATACTAATATGCCATCAAACAAAATTGTGTGTTAGTTTGCCTTTCTAAAATTTAAAATATTTTGTTTTATTTGAAGGATCTACCTTGTAGTTATATGTGTTGTACTTAAAGATTGCTAACTCATATTTGGCAAGTCATTTTCTCTAGGATAGTTGAAAGGGTGTTTAAATAAAAATTCATGGGTTTACTACTTTTTACACACTAGGCATCATTGGTCTATTACTAGGCATGGTTTAATTTTTATCATGGTTTAGATCTCACTGACAAGATAAGTTGAGTACACTGTACTCATACATTAACCTCTTCTCTTTCACATGATATTTTCTCTAGAAAATAAACAGTTTCTCTCCTTCCAACATAATATGAAGTACGATTTTTTAATTATTTTCTTTTTTTTAAAGCTTTTACTTTCACAGACTGCATTTTGATTCACTTACACAAATGGGATACAACTTTTAATTTCTATGGTTGTACAAACTATAGATTGACACCATTTATGAAATCATATATGTACATAAGGTAACTATGTCTGTCTCATTTCAGGTAAGTGAAAGGCTAATTTTGATGAGATCATGTTGATGGCGTAGAAAATATAAACTCCCAAAAAAGGACAGAGTAGGTAAAGATATCACTGGGTATAAACTACATCTTTTTTGTTTGACACTGAGCAGAGATGCTAAGGTGGCTTTCATCAGATATACACTGATTCCAATCATCTGCTCTACTTAGACATTGCTGTTCTACTATTCTTCTTGCAAGTATGGAAGAGTGAATATATACAAAGAGGATTCACAAAAATAAATTATTCAATTCAGTGAGTAAGTTCTTTCCTTCAGAACCAAAGCAACGTCCTCCAAAGAATATACATGATTTGAATAAACGTGTATGTCTGAATCTCCAAGAAAATGAAACAAATATCATGAATCTGTAGTGAGTTTATGCATTTATTCAAACAATTATTTCTGAATATCATTTGCTAAGTTCTAAAATCAGATAATGCCTGTCACTGTATAGAAAACAAACTGCATATACTGCCAAAAAGCAAACTTTTATGATTACTATATTCTCATTGTTTATGGGTTTGGATTAGACTTCCTCCATTTGAAATGACCTACATATAATTCGGTAAATCTCCATTAGTGATGGTTAAAATTTTATGTGTTAAGAAAACTGTCAATTTTCAATGTTTTTTTAATTTTTGGTTTGCTGTCAAAGACCCTGGAAGTCCTCAACTACAGTTCCTGATGTCCGGTAAAATTTTGCATAGCAGGAAGCACACATTACCTGAGCAAACTCTACAAAGTCCATCAGGGATAAAACTATCAGCTAAAACAGCTGTTCACCTGCTATCATTTCTACCTCACTCTGCTTTTCTAACCCATCCCACATAAATGTTTATATTGTTTCATAATATACCTGTGACTCAGACAGGGAAGTAAAATGTATCAATATTTAATGCTTCCAACTAGATCCTACCAATGACAGTCCTCAAACCCACCAACCTTGGTTAATATCTGCAGTTGTGTTTATCTTCTCCATATTTTTACACTTTTATTATCTTTATTTCATATTCTCAAGATTCAAAACTTCAAAAAAGGTTGATAAAATATGTTTAAGTAAATCAATAAAATGCTTGTTCTCATGTCACTATTACTTTTCAAAATATTATCCAGGAACAGTCCCCACTATTTGAGTGTTCAAGAATGTAAAGTTCCTTCATGGAAGTTTCTGCCATGTAGGTAACCCACAGTCAACAGTCAAAAGTTTGTGTGAAAGAGTGAACTTGGTGTAGCATATTGAGAAAATTGGGTCAGGGTGTAATGTGTGGCTGAAAGAGTGTTTACAAATGTGAATATGATAGTTTTGTTTGAGTAGGAATGATGTTTTTGTCTTGTGTCTGCGTGTTATCTGGAGAGATATTTTATTTATTAATTTCCTTTGTTGTGTTTAAAAATTCCATTTTTCTGTGCATATAATTTGTGTTTTAAATTTTTATGTGGTTTAGATATTCAAAGTAATGAATTAAAACTTTCTTTTTGAGACTCAAGCAATAATTAGGTTTTTTAATCAAGGGGAACAAAGAATGTGAGAATGTAAAAATTAATGTCTATATCCAAATTCTCAGTAAAAATATCAGTTTATGGGTAGTCTACAAAGCATTCATTTTTTTTCATGTAACAAAGGTAGTAATAAGAATGAGCAATCTATAGTCATAAGGGAAATGGATGACATTTTCACATGTAGTGAATAAGAGGAACCAGACAAAATTTTTATTTTATTACTTATTACATAAAGTTAAAAAAAAGTTGGTAAAGTAATAATTTCTTATCTAAAAATAGCAAAAACAATTAAGCATAGGAAAATAATGTTTTTGATAGGTTGTTGGAAAATGATAAAAGAGAGTATGGAGTGTATATTGTTCTAGGAAAAAGTGATAAATAGTATTGCCTAGGAAAATATATGAATATGGTGTGTTCTTGGACTGCATCAGTCAAGATTATTCCTGAATGTCCTATCACTGTGAGCCTGTTTGAAGATGTTACTGGTTTCATACATGTCAGACAATTCACCATGGATTCTGTTGGCTCTTTTCTAAATAACTTTCAATATATCCAGCTTTCCAGAGAAAGTAAATTCAAGAAGAGTTGTGGTTCTTGTATGGTGTTTATATATATTTACTATTGTTAGGTAGAGAGTAGGAGTCAATTCACTGATAGCTTCAGTTAACATGCATACTTTACATCTCTGTGGATAAAAAACTGTTTTCTACTAGTAATCGATAGCAATATTCTTATGTCAATGCATGCTATGGGTGTCTATTTTTACAAATGTATTTGTTAAATTTTTAGATACTTCTAGATATTTTATTCCAACCTGGGTATACTATTGAGTTACATTTATCAAATTTCTTTGTAGTTAACTGTGATCATGTTATTAGGCTTTCTATAAGTGAAAGAGTGTGGAAGTGATATATGCCAATTCCTGGTATGGCCATGCAAATTTCACACTCCTCCATACTCTCTTCTTTTCTAGCTGTCTGTGATGTTGACATCCAAGTTTGCATGGAATGGAATGCTTATAATGATAAAGTATCTACCACTTCAGTCCAAGAATATAAATTATACCATGAGGGACACAAGTTCTTTCCATTTTTTCTGTTATGTATCATTACTTAAAAGAGAAGAAGATTTTCTCAGAATAATTACTATTACCTAGGCTCTTTCTACAAATGTATAGAGTAATTTTTGAGATGGAAATAATTGCACTTGATATAAAATAAGTAAAAAACAATGAGTTTAAATGTGTATCTTCCCCTGGCCTATTTATGTGTGTCAACATGGATATGAATAGCTCTATATACTTGCCATAGCTCAATTTACACTCAGTAGGATCTTCAATATGTTTGAATTTGAAGGTGCATTAAAAGATTTCTCCCACCAGGTGTCTCCAGTTGACTACTGGGAAACAAATGAGCCACAATTATCTTGGACTATATTGGGTAATTGTTAGAATTTTTGTTTGCACTACCAGAGTGTACAAGAAATATGAGCCAGACTTTGAAATTTTGCTGCTTGCTCCAATTTGTCCACTACCACCAAAGAAAAATGGTATCTATTAATCTTTTGTTTAAGATTAATCTATCTTAATGTAATGTATTAATGTAAGCTATCTCATTAATCTTTTGTTTACTGTGAATCTATATATTTCTACCACTATCTTATATCCTCTAAAGAACCAAAACTTATATAAATTTAGCCTTGATGTTTAACAGTGTTTGTGTACTTATATCCTTTGTTTTCTTTGAATTCCACATAAGGTTCCCTACATTTGTAGGGAAACTTAGAGTCCGAAAAATAAACAGTTATTATACCCAGGTTTATATTCCATGACCTATATACATCCTTGTAGAATTTGTTTTAACATTCTATCCTCTTTCTATTATTGCCTTCATTTCACAGAGTCTGTTTTCTTTTCAACAAAAGGGAAAATCATTATTGGAATATTTACAATAATATTTGGCAAGTTATAAATGAAGAAGTTTATTGAAATAAAATTGACTGATACACAATGGCATTGTGAAGGTGGCCTATGCCACCCAGAGAAATAAAAGCTGGATCATTTACATATTTGCTTTACTCTCAACTTGAGCCAAAAGGAAAACCTCAAGAACAAGAAAAGTACCCTGTTCTTTGTTTCATCCATTGTCCCTTGCCTTGATCTTTTTATCTCTCACTCCTTCACTCCTCTTCCACTAACTAGAGAAATGCCCCCTTTCTTCCTTTTAGAAGACTGTTTTGGGTCTCTTAGGCTCAGAGA